>NC_056731.1:1642286929-1642586929 GCF_019279795.1 Protopterus annectens | reverse complement strand
AACAAGAGGAGAAAGCTACTACATGACAGAGCAAAATCCCTAAATGGGAAGGCATGTCTGATCAATACTAGCAGAAAACTATGATCACTCATAAAATCATCCAAGGCGAACTTTGAGAGAAAAATCGCTAATGACACAAAAGACAATCATAAAGCCTTCTTTAGCTATGTTAGAAACCTGGGTGGAAACTCCCAGATATGCTCAGAATTAGTCCAAAATGATAAAAAAATCACTGAACCCACAGACATTGCCAACATACTGGCAGACAGGTTCAGTGCAAATTTCCCAAAAGGAGAAATATCTATCCCACCAGAGTCTAGCCTCCCAAACATCTCAGATGCCCAGATGAGAACTGCTCTCTCTAAAGCAAAAAACACAGCATCAATGGGACCGGAAGGTGTCCCCGGCTGTGTGCTACACGAACTCAATGAGGAACTAAACCCACACATAAGGCTGCTGTTTAATCTTAGCCTTACTACAGGATACGTACCCAAAGAATGGCGTACGGCAACTGTGGTCCCACTCCACAAAGGCGGTGCTTCTACGGACCCTGGAAATTACTGCCCCATAAGCTTGACGAGCCTTGTCTGCAAAGCTATGGAGAGGATCATAGTGGAACTCATAAATAAAGACATTGGGGACCTACAGACACTGGATCCTACCCAATTTGGCTTTGTCAAGGGCAGATCCTGCCTCTTGAACTTGGTCGACTTTTTGCAAACAGTCACTAAGGCCATTGATGAGGGTAAGGCAGTTCACACAGCCTACCTTGACCTAGCAAAAGCGTTCGACACAATACCCCACTCGGGCATCATAGAAAAGCTCACCAGCTTAGATGTAAACCCATATGTCACAAGATGGGTTGCAAACTGGCTCAAGGACAGAACACACAGGGTTAGAGTTGCTGGTGCCATGTCAGACTCTAACCCGGTCCTGGCGGTGTCCCACAGGGCTCAGTCCTGGGCCCCTCTTGTTCGGCATTTATTTTTCTGAAGTGCAGGCAAACATAGGGGATTGTGGCTGACAAAATTTGCAGATGACTGCAAACTGGGCACCATAATTGACACTCCATCAGACACAGACATCCTCCAGAAAGGTCTCATAGAAATGGATAACTGGTGCCAGAGCCATGGCCTTAAGCTAAATGCCAAAAAATGTATAGTCATACCCTTTGGGAAAAACAAGGTAACCCCTAATTACCACATAGGTGGTAATCCATTAAACACGGAAGAAGTTATCAGGGACCTGGGGACCCAAGTTGACAGTAACCTCTCTTTTGACACTCACATTGCCAAAGTGGTTAGGAAGACCTGTTTAAAGAATATGTCGAGTCCCCTTTCCAAAAAGCCTCAGATGAAGCCAAAGCTCTGGTAGAGTGAGTGTTGGCCCTGTCTGGAATATTGTGGTGGGAATAGCTTAATACCAGAGACAACCATTTGGAAATAGTCATCTCTTATACAGGTTGTCCCTTCTTCTTACCTTCACAAAAATGACTGATTGGAAGTCCTGAAAGATTTCATTCTGTCAAAGTAGTACCTGAGTTATCTGAGGGCATCCAAGGTATGAAGTATCCTTTCTTCCTCATTTTAAGGGTCAAGAAAGATAACAGAGAAATTGATAGTTTGGCTTAAAGGAAACTTAGATGCCACTTTAGGCATAAAAGAAGGATTAGTTTTCAAAGAAACCATGTATCTGTGAAAGATGAGATAAGGTTTACAACTGAGATGCCCTTCTTGCAGAGGACAGAGTAATCAGCAAAATTGTTTTCCTAGATAAGAAACTCAAGCCAATGAGCTGGTTCAAATGGAGCACATATTAGCTTCTCTAACACAAAATTAAGATTTCAAGGAGGAGCCACTGGTTTTCTAGGAGGATTCTTATGTAACACTTCTTTCAAAAACATTTTCACATTAGACTGCATTGAAAGAGGGGGATTCATGAGCAGACAAACTGAAATGGCCGACAAATGAACCTTGACAGGGGAGTAAGACAAGCCATAGGATAGTAACTCACACAAATACTGTAAAGCCAGAGAAACACTAGCCCTGAATCGGTGCTGGACCAATTAGAAAATCTTTTGAATTTGCTAATAGGTTCATAGGTTCATACTAGGCTATCTGCCCTAGGGCATTTATAAGCCTAGCCAGAGTGTGTTCCCATTTTAAATTAATTTTGCTATGCCCTTTTTCGAGGTTAGTATACTGTGCCTCTGTCTAACAGTGACACAGAAGTGATACCCGGGGTAAATCTACGATCTCCCATCCACTCATCAAGATTCCTCTTGAAGAGAGTCAATGAGGGACTCTGCCTAACCTGGACTGGGATTTTATTCCAGAGTGAAGGGAGCCTCTGGGTTATGAATCTGTCCCTCCAGCATGTCCTATTTATTTCAGTGCTGAGGTTCAAGTCTCTGGATTTGATTTTCTGAGGTGCAGCATGTCCATTAATTCTGGGTTGGACATGGCTTTATCAGGCACAGATCGCTCTGAGCAGGCAGTATGCCACTGAGTAGAGCTGGAGTTTCTTTAACCGGGCAGCATATGGCATCTGTTTGAGCCCTTTGATCCTCTTGGCAGTTGCTGCAGGTGTCTGGTAAGGTACATCCCAAAAGGGGCATTGTACTCAATTATGGGCCTGAGGAGGGAGGAGTAAAGAGGCACGATGACCTCCCTGATCTAGATGTGAATCCCTTCATGATTAGGTGGGCTATATAAAATGGAGAGATTGTTATCAACTCCCTAATTACTTATGGCTCTGGCACCAGTTGTCTGTTTCTATGAGGCCCTTTTGGAGGATGCTTGCATCGGCTGGAGAGTCGATTATGGCGCCCAGTTTGCAGTCATCTGCAATATATGATTTCCTAGCAGCAGGCTTTCTTCCCTCCATTATTACCTGCTGCCCATCCTCAGAAAACAAGTGTCTAAAAGATATTAACATGGTATCATCCAGGCAGTCAGTTGTCATTTGGAATCAGGATGTTTTTGTGTGAGTAAATCCAGTCTGTGAGGAAGTTTGTGGTAATTGTTCTTGGCCAATTCCAAAACAAGAAAGAAAGCACAGTTGTGTACACTTACCATAAATGTTAATGTGCAAGTGTATTCACTGTTGCAGTCATCACTTGTGGGTTACCGTTATCCCTGCTGTGGTAGCCCTCGGCCAGCCCGAATACCAGAGTCAGTGTTTTTCTGCATCGGCTGCTGTCACTTGTTGACTGACATCAGGTCATCAGTGCTATAAAGCAAGGCAGCTGACACCATTAAATCAGTTTTTCTTGCCCTAATCAGTCAGGAGCCCCAGGAAATATGGTAAGGGTGACCTGCTGGCAAAAAGCCACCATAA
This sequence comes from Protopterus annectens, assembly GCF_019279795.1. Taxonomy (NCBI): domain Eukaryota; kingdom Metazoa; phylum Chordata; order Ceratodontiformes; family Protopteridae; genus Protopterus; species Protopterus annectens. The sequence continues at coordinate 1,642,583,590 of NC_056731.1, read as the reverse complement.
GAAGCTTATGTCTCCCTAAGAAAGGAGGATATAAGGGGAAAGAAGGGAGGGAAACCAGGACTGCAACAGTGAATACACTCGAACATCTACATTTATGGAAAGTGTACACAACTGTACTATGTTCTTCGTGTTTCACTGTAACAGTCATCACCTGTGGGAGGATTCCCAAAGCTGAGGATAAGGGTGTTAGGATTAGTAACAGACCTAGGCCTGGGTCAGCATGCCCTGCAGAAAGTACAGTTATGTACACTTACCATAAATGTAGATGTTCGAGTGTATTCACTGTTGCAGTCATTACACTTGGGTTATCTGCCTGCAGGTAGCCCTCAGTCGGCCCGAATACCAGAGTCTTGGGATTTCTGCATCAGATGCTGTCACCTCTTCCATGATGTCAGGTCATCAGGGATCTAAAACATGCAGCCAATGCCATTACATCAGTCTTTCTTGCCGAGAAGGAGCCAGAAGCAGAAGCAGTTCACAAGTGCCGGTCAGCCGCAACCTGAAATTTTTGTTTTTCGAGTTTCAAACCTGAAGTCTTCTAAAGCTAAGAACCCCATTGGGGATCCTTTTTTCTTGCTCTAACCGATGGCATTAAAAGTTAACAATTGTCTTGCCTGAGGAAAGCAAATACCTCACAGAAATTTTCATTCTTACTAAATCACCTGTTTAGGCCCAGACCACGACGTCTCTTGCTGTCAGTTTTGTGCCTTAATGCCCGAACCATTCATCGTCAGGCTATCTTTGTCACTAAATTCTTTCGCTCTCGTTCTCAGTATTCTGAAATGGCTTTGATAAGCCATCTGACTACCGATCTTCTGAAAAAAATGTAAAGATAAAGACAGAGACAGACCGCATAGGTCCAAAACTGCCGACGATGCTTCCGTTAAGCTAGTCGCCAATCCGCCAGTACTCAGTGAGGCTCCTTTGCAGCCCCTGATGCCCACTTCTACAGATTCGCAGGCCTCTGCTGAGAAGCATTCGGAGTCTGGTATGCTGCGAGATGCTTCGCAAGTCCGGGTGCAGCATTTCCCCCCCTGCTTGAGTCAAGAGGTATGAGATGAGGGGAAGCCAGCTGGGAGGCTGAGATGTCAGGCTGCGCAGTAAGGGTTACCAGTGCTGCCAATCTGGACAAATCTGGACAAATGAGGGTGGCCTTTGGCATCTCCTACCTTATCTTGATCAGTACCTTGGGGATAAGAGGCAGAGGAGGGAATGCATACACAAAGAGGGAGTTCCAGGGGAAGTTCAAGGCATCCACCTTCCATGCTAGGTGGTGATACTCCCTGGTACAGAATATTTCCAACTGGTGGTTGAGGTGAAAAGCAAAGAGATCCACCTCCAGAGTTCCCCACTCCTGAGTGACTAGCAAAAAGATTTTTCTGAGGTGCTGCCATTCATGGGGGGTCCAGCAAGTTTCTGCTTAAGTGGTCTGCCAGGGAGTTGTTGATCCCTGGTAGGTACTGGGCTATTAGGTGCAATCCCATGGAGGAGGCTTTCTACCAGAGGTTCATGGCTAGCCTGCACAGAGGGTAAGATTGGGTCCCTCCCTGTTTGTTGATGTACCACATTACAGTGGTGTTGTCTGTTTTGATAAGGAGGAACCCTGGCCTCAGATGGGATTTGAAGGATATCAGGGCCTTTTATACTGCCATAATTTCCTTCTGATTGATGTGTAAAGGAAAGTGCTGGGCATCCCAAAGGCCTTGGGTGAATCTTCATGCCAGCTAAGTGGCCCAAGCCATATCTGAGGCATTGGTAGTGATGATCTGGCTGGTAGGGCGGAGGATGAAGGGGAGACGCTTGTTCTTGGCACAGGCCCTTGCCCACCAGAGAAACTTGGCCCTTATACAGGGGATCAAAGGGATAGGGGTTTCTAGAGGCTGGGAGTGCTGACACCAAAGGTTCTTTAGATACCACTGAAGTTTCCTCATGTGGAGCCTGGCCAGAGGAATTAGAAGGATGCAAGATGCCATGTACCCCAAAGCTTGCAGGAACTTCCTCACTGTGAGGTGACTTCTGGAAGCCAGCTGAGTAAAGTAGAGCAGCAGGAAGCTCTGCTTTTCTGGTGATAGGAAGGCCATTAGAGATGCTGTGTCCAGCAGTGCTCCCAGGAAAATGATCCTCCTGGAGGGAGTCTGCTTTGATTTATTTTCATTGATGGTGAACCCTGAGGAGGTCTTGCAGCAGCTTTTCTTTGCACTCTGCCTGAATGAGGCAGTCATCCAGATAAGGGTAAATCTGAATAGTTATCTGTCTGCAAAATGCTATGGCTGGGGCTAAGCATTTGGTGAATAAGAACTGAAAGTGTTGTAAGCCTGCCCTGAAGTGCAAGAATTTCCTGCAGGATTCTATTATGGGGATTTGGAGGTATGCATCCTTTAGGTCTAGGGTCACTAATCAGGCATTTTTTGTCAACATAGGCAGCATATGCTGCAAAGTTAGCATTTTGAATTTGAGGACCACCAGGGAGGTGTTCAGAATGGATAGATCCAGGATGGGGCACCAAGTGCCCTCTTTTCTAGGAACAAGGAATAATAAAAGCCTTTGCCTGTTTGGTCTGTGGGAACAGGTTCTACTGCCCCTGGGATATGGGAATTTGGACTTGCTTTAATAGCTCTGCCCATTGATTTGAAGGTAACCAGATTCTCATCAACATACTCAAATCCCTCTCTTTAGATACACCTTCCATAAAATGGTTCTAGTCCTACCTCAATAAAAGACAACAAGCAGTAATCCGGGATAAGACACTTTCTAACCTTCAACCAGTTACCATAGGTGTCCCTCAGGGGTCCATACTAGGGCCTCTCCTCTTTTCAATTTCCATTAATGACCTTCATCTAGCCATCCCCCAAGCCACTTGCATACAATATGCTGACGACTCCACACTTTTATGTTCAGCCAAATCCAAATCGGAACTTCTCTCTCTTAACCAGAACACATTTAACATAGTTGAACAATGGTTTACACAGCGTTGCCTTCTTTTGAACCCTAATAAAACTAAACTCCTCCTCTTTACTCCAACTCATAATTCCTCTTCATTGGATTTCTCAATTACATCCACCAATGGTACCATTATATCACCAGACCCAGCCACCAAACTTCTGGGCATTATCATAGATAACAACCTGAATTTTGACACCCATATCAATAATACAATAAAAACTGTCAACAAAAAACTAGGCTCCCTATATAGGATTAGGCCTTTCCTCTCCCCCACTGCTAGAACAACTATAGCGCACACTCATCTAATCTCTACTCTCCTCTATGCGTCACCAATTTTTACTAACCTTTCAAAAAAGAACCTTAGCAAACTGGAAACTTCCTATAACAATATTGCTAGGTTTGCTACAGGTAACCCCTACAGAACCCACCATTGCATAAATATAAAACAGCTTGGATGGTTGGAACTACAAAACGCGATTAAACTCCACCAACTAACCATTGCCCATAAAACCCTTTATAAACCATCCTCTACTCCTATTCTGTCCACCCTCATCACACCATATATAAATCTGAAATCCCTATGTTCCTCTCACAAAAACCTTGTACATACCTCTAAACCCAACAACAAGGCTGGAGAATCTCTCTTTTCTAATGCTATTGGAAAAACTTGGAATCTTCTCCCCAATGATCTTTCCTCTCTCCCCTCTCCCTCACTTTTTAAAAACAAACTGAAACTTTACCTAACAACACACTGGCTGTGCCCCTGTTCTAAACCAGACTAGGCATCTAGCCAACAGATTTACCTAAGTTTCTGCCATTATTGACTACATATGTACTATTTTATATTCTTAACTTATAAATACCACCTTTTATACTACTCAAGAACAAAGACATTTTCTTTTCTAGTAAACAAAGTTCTTTACTATTACACAAAGTTTCTCTCTCTAGCAATACTATCCTCTGTCTCACTAAATTCTCTTTACAGAAGATTTTCTTTCTTCTATACTCTAGTTGCACATTTTACATAATGACTTGTCCTTCTTTATTGTATAATTACCTGCATTTCACACTGTTTTGTTATAATATTCTAGCACTAAAGCTCTTTGCTTTGTCATCTCTGATTTTTACATTATAACCTGCTAGAAGCATAGTACATAATGTATGCAGCTACATAGTTATCTTATTACTTTTTATCCCTTTGCATAGTACATAATGTATGTGCCACATAGTTATCTGCCATTTTATCCTTTGTATAGTACATAATACGTAATGTATACTGCAGTTATCTTATTACTTTATTCCTTTTTATATACATAATGTATGCAGCTACATAGTTACCATTACTTTTTATCTTTGCATAGTACATGCATAGTACATAATGTATGCAGCTACATAGTTATCTTATTACTTTTTATCCTTCCAAGGTTTTATTTTGTAATTTGCAAAGTATATCTTAATATGTGTTATTCTTCTTCTAGTCCTATGTTAAAATGATTTGTAAGTTTTTCACTTAGTTTGTCTTGGAGCTTTTCTCCCCGGGCCTCTACTGAAAATGGACACATATCCAGCTAGACTAGCCCAGTCAACAAATGTAAAATAAATAAATAAATAAATAAATAAATAAATAAATAAGTCTGGGTACCCTCTTGGAATTGGGAGTTTGTTGAAAGAAAATTTGTATCCTTGAAAAATTATCTTTAAGACCCATTGGTCTTTGGTTACAAAAAGCCAATTTTCTTTGCAGAGGGAGAGCCTTCCTCCAAGCTTTTGGTGAGAGAAAGGAGGGCAGAGGGGGCAGAGAGTCATTGAGAAGTTTTTCCATAGAGAGGTTGCTTAGAACTCCCTGGCTTAGTGGAGGAGGTCCACTATTTGGTTCTCTGCTGTCCCTGGGATAAAGTCCTGGATGGTCTGTCTCAGCGGGGCTTACCTTGCCCCTGTCTACTAGGTGCAGGAAAGGACCAGTGCTTATAGGGGAAATTCCTGCTGAACCTAGGAGGTTGGACCTGAAAGAAATATTTTACTGTTTGCATAGATTTTGCTTTGTTTTCCATCTTTTTAAGCACTTTTTCTGCTTTAATTCCAAACAAGCGGTCTTTATCCAAGGGTGCATCAATTAATTTAGACTTGACATGATCAAGGAGAGGTTGTTCCTTCAACCATGCATGTCTCCTAATAACAGATCCTGACACTGCTATCCTGCTTGAGGCTTCTAGTGCATCATATCCACAGTGCAAAGAGTGTTTGGCCACTTGACAAGTAGAGTGCAGTAAATGTGCTAACTCTTTAGAATTATCACAGTCAAGAAAGGAAGAAATATTTTGTTTTAATTGTTCCAAAATGTGTTGTTGATATTTTAACATATGGAACTGACAGTTGAGTGCTCTGAAAGCTAAGGTTGCACAGATGTATACTTTTTTACCCCATCTGTCCAGAGCTCTGGATTCCTTGTCAGAAGGGATAGGATTCTTTGCAGAACTAACTTTAGCTCCTTTTGGTCCCTGTGTAATGACCTCCGAGTCTGCAGAAGCATTTCTGAACAGGTATTTGTGAGAATCCAGCACTCTGTAATACCTGTCAGGTTTAGTGGGAGCAGGTGGGAGGGCATCAGGGGCTAAGCTGGATTCATGGAAAACATCATCCACCACTTCTAAAATAAGGGGGATGGCCAGGGGTCTGTGCTGGAGCAGGTCTAGAAACTCTCTTAGTCTTTTTCTTAGACTGAGGGAAGTCCTGAGATTCCCAGTGGAAATGTTCCCTGAGGGTGTGAAGGGTTTCCCCAAAGGAAAGGTCTTCTGGTGGAGAGGCAGAAGGAATGGATTCCTCTGTATCTGAGTCTTCATAAGCAGTAAGAGACTGTTGTTCCTCTTCAAAAACTGAATAATCAGATTCCTCAGAATCCTGTTCTGACAGTATTTCAGGAGAAGGGTGTATTTTCCTTTTAGAAGATGTGGCCTGACTTACCCCTGATAAGGGAGATAAGATCCTCCACCATCTTAAGCATTTGTGCTTGGGGAGGCGCAGCAGGAGTAAGATGGAGACTAGAGGTAGATTTCCTAAGAATGGCCTGGCTTCTAGGCTTAAGAGAATCCATCAGTCTGAGAGAAGTAGTAGTCGGATGAGAGGACGTTGGTTTCTGTCTGGGATCGGTAGTGCGAGAGGCCTCCTCGGAAGCCGGTGCCTGCATTGTGGCTCTGGACCCAACTGAGGCAGAGACGGCCAAAGACTTGGAAGATGAAGAAGATTTCTGTGGGATACCGGACTCCAAAAGTGTCTCGGTAGAAGCCTGCATAGATGTCGTATTGGGCATCAGGGGCTGCAAAAGCACCTCAGTGAATTCCGGAGAACTGACAACCTGCTTACTGGTAGCATCCGTCGGAGGACTTAGCCTTGTGTGGTCTGTCTCAATTCTTATCTCTACATTTTTTTGGAATGTCTATGGATTGCTGACTGATGGACACCATTTCAGAATGAGAAGATGGAAGACGGACATACCTATCTACAATAAGAGCTCCACGACGAATGGTTCTCGCGTTGAAGAGGGCACAGAACTGGCAACGGGGGACGCAGTGGTTTGGGCCTAAACAAGTGATGTAGTATGAATGGAAGTCTCAGTGTGGGATCTGCTTTCCACAGGCAAGACAACTGTTAACTTTTTCTGACATTGGTTAGTGCAAGAAAAAAGAATCCCCAATGGGGTACTTAGCTTTAGACGTTTTCAGCTGAAAATTTGAACTCTGGTAGCGACCGATCAGCACACTTGTGAACTGCTTCTGCTAAGGGCTCCACAGCAAGAAAGACTGATGTAATGGTGTTGGCTGCCTTGCTTTATAGCACTGATGACCTGATGTCAGTCAACAAGTGACAGCAGCCGATGCAGAAGAATATTGACTCTGGTATTCGGGCCGGCCGAGGGCTACCACAGCAGGGATAACCCACAGGTGATGACTGCAACAGTGAAACATGAAGAACATCCACCGCTGCCTGAGCCAGAAGAAAGTCACCACAATGATCTTTGGGGATTTCTTTTAAATCTCTAGAAGTACGCTGCTTATCACTGGAATGGGTACAAAGCATACAGGAACATTCCTGTCCAAAAAAAAGAAAAGGCATCTGTTTTATAGACTTTCTAGCATGGAGTCCTGGAACAGAATTTTGCCAACTGATTTTTTAGAGAGGAGACAAAAAGGTCTACTTAAGGAATTCCACACAGATGGATCAAAATTTGGAAGATCCCCTGATCCTGTGTCCATTTGTGAGGCTCTGTCTCTATCCTGCTCAGCTTGTTTGACACAGTTTTGCTCTGACAGAATGTAATATGTTTGTAGAGTGAGATTGTTCTGTAAAGCTATAGCCCATGCTAACATGGCTACCTTGTAAAGGGGGGTAGGCTCTGGTTCCCGCTTGACTGTTTATCTACCACATCACCATGGTATTATCTGTAACTACCTGAAGAGGCCTAGGGACCACAGATGATTCAGAGAGTAGAGAGGCCTTATAAGAGCTAGTATCTATTACATGTTTATGTGCTTTTGTCTGTCTTTCTTGTCCCAGAGACTTTGCACTTTTATTCCCCTTGATGCTGCTCCCCAAGCAAAGTCAGAGGTGACTAACTGGAGCAGGACGGAGAATGGGAGGCCTGGATTCAGGGATACTCCTTGTCTCCAAGTAATTTATCTTTTCATAAATCCCACAACTGGAATTTGAAAACACGGTGGGTGTTAATGATGGGACCAAAGAGACTTCAGATACCACTGTATCTGTCTCGTGTGGAGTCTTTCAAAGGTGTTTTCAGAATCATGGATGCCATGAGACCCAGAATCCTGAAGTATTTCCTCCATGAGACAGAAGTCTGAGTGCAAAAACATGAAATACATCTAAATATAGATCTATTTTTTCTTATGGAAGAAAAGCTCTTTGTACTGAGGTGTCTAACAGACACCCCAGAAACCCAATCCTGTGTGAAGCAGTCAAAAAAGACTTTGAAACTTCTCTTGGAATCCCAGACTGTCTAAGAAATCTCATACCAAAGTGAGATATTCCTGACACTTTAAAAAAAGACTCAGCAAAAATAAGCAGGTCATCTAAATATGGAAACTGTGGATACCCTGTAGCCTGTAATTGGCTAAGATAGTGGCCAGACTCTTTGTGAGCACTCATTGGAGCACTGGGTAGCCCAAAGGGTAAGACAGAGAACTAATAAGGTATTCTTGACACAAAAATCTTAAGAAACATCTGAAATCCGGATGAACAGGAATGTGACTATGTGCATCTTTTAAATCTAAGGCTACTAGAAACCTCAAATGAGGAAGAAAGGGCAGAAGGTTATGAGGTGAAAGCATTTTGAACTTGAGCACTATTACAAACTGATTTAGGAAAGAAACATACAGAAACGGTCTCCAAGAATTTTCTTTCTTTGGCATGAAAAACATTCTTGAATAAAATCTTTCCCCATACTGGGAAGGAAGAACTGTCTGTATTACCCCTGAGATAGCATATGTTGTAGGAGGGTCCATGTTCGGTTACTGAAATTAAAAAAACATGAACGGCTGAATACTGAATGAAAAACAGTGAATACAAACATTACCGAACAACAGCTGCTATGAAAATAAATTCATCAAATGGCCATGGTTGGCCAACAACCAGGAAGTAACGTGATGCATAAGGTAAGTAAAGGGAAACCTTTTAAATTTGCCCTATTCCGCATTGTAGTGCGATCTCAGAGTTGGTATATATAGTTAGGGAGGTGGGGGGGGCACAGCTCCCCACATTGTTGGGTGTGAGGAGCTTGGTGTGGGGGGCAAAGCCCCCCACCTTGGTTGGTTGTGTTTGTGATGTTGGCCGACTATCGGCATTTGATGAATTTATTTTCGTAGATGTTGTTCGGTTATGTTCTCATTCTGTGTTTTTCATTTGTTTTTTAGCCGTTCACGTTTTTTTTAATTTCAGTAGCCGAACATAGACCCGAGGTAGGACCAGAGGGAAGGGAAGGGTCTGGTCTAGTGGATGAGTTGGAATCCCTGAAAAGGAGGAATTTCCTCTCACTGCCATCTGTATCCAATATTGATCACATTCAGAACCCATTTGTTTCAAAAAGAGAAATTGTGGTTCAGAGTTTCTGGAAGGGATAATAGACTGCCAGGATAAGAGGGGGGGGGGGACAAGGTCCCTTATATAGTCATTTTGCATTATTTGACTGTCATTTGTTCTGGGGGAGGGGTCTCCTTTTGGAACCTCCCTGCCGCTGCTTTTTAAATGTCTGCTTATCAGGATTCTGTTTGTTTCTTGGCAAAACTGAATGAGGGAGCAGAAAATCCCTTGGAAAATTTGGGGAAGGAAGGTTGAAAAATCTGATAAATTCCCTGAATCAGTTTATACACTTTTTGATAACTTCTGCAGCAGAGGGGAAAGGCTGCAGATTTTTCCTCACAAGAGGAAGCTGTAGCCAAAGTATTCTTCATGCTTTCACAATTATTAAGCTTTAGCATATCAGAATTCTAAAAATAAAGTTGGAGAAACATATGCTTTATTTAAAAAACCTTTCTTAAATCATCCTGTAAGACTTAAGCAAATATACATTAACAGAAAAGAAAACAAGCCAGATTAGCATTTTTTCCATTTATCATGTCTTTTCTTTCCTTGTACTTAACATTACATAAGTTGCTGAATTCCTGCCTTTCTTAATTGTCACTCCTCCTCCCGAACATTATTCTGTGTGTATTGTTTCCATAATTTCCATTTATTTCTATGTAATTTGCTCCTTCCCCTTTCGAAAGATCCTGTTCCAGTTCATTTATCACTTTTATAGTATCCAGTACTGCAAATACACTGTTGGTTTAGACTTTGTTATCCATTTTCTAGTAATTGCTTTCTAGCAGCCACCAGAATTAAGCTTAATAAGGCTGAACTATGTCTAGGCATTTCAGGTTGTGTGTCCCAGCTCAAAAAAGACTCATTTCCTTAATTACAGCCATTTGCTCACCCAATATTTCTGACATAGTACTCTAAAGGGAATTTTTTTTAATCTATCAACTCATTACACTCCCAAAACATATGTTCCTAGTTACCTCTTTCTTCCCCATCACACCTCCAATATTTGCTATCTACCTAAGGAAAATTTCTTTAAAGTCTCCTTGGGGTATAAAAATATACATGAGCAAGGAAACAATACGTGCACGGAGCAGACACCCTCTGAGAAATCAGCAGTCAATGTAAATGAAAATTCAAAGCTCAGAGAGTGAACCAAGGCTGTAACATCGAAACACAAGCAAGTAGTCGGTGTAAAAATTACTGCATACTGTTCTTGAGTAGAATCTCTCCACCAATAAACCACTCACAAAAAATAAAGTAAATGTCGTGGCAGACAATCTTTATTGAGTAAGCGCTTTCACCATATTCGGCTTCTTCAGACTCACATATAAAGAGTAAAAACACATATTATATACTAAAAACTAATGAAAGGGCGGGAATCTCACAATTAAAACCAATTAATTAGTTCAGAAAAGTTCACAGGGTCCTAGAACCACAGAATAATACTTAAATTTCTCAACATTCAAATTGCAGTCCACAGAAGGACAATACAACACAATAAAATACATATTGATAATCAAAGGGAATACACTTAACAGAGTCATGAATATGGTTAATAAAAACTGTGATGTTAAAAACATATCATTAGGCTAAAAAACCTTTAGTTTCCTCATTTTTAAAAAGGTCTGACTGATACCTTAGCATTCAGCCCTGGTGGTACATCAGATCTCAACTTAAAAATCCACATATTTTCCCTGTTTTCTGTATGTGTTCTAATGTCACCACCCCTAACATTGACTCTAATATGTTCAACTATTCTAAAGCTGAAAAGGTGTTGAGATCCCATCTCAGAAACATGTTTGGCAAGCGCATTGTTGACATGTCCCATCCTTATACTATACAAATGTTCACGTATCCGATCCTTAAAGTAGCGGTTGGTTTTACCGATGTAAAAGGATGGACAGATGGAACAGGTAGCTAAATAAATAATATTGCTAGACTCACAGTTGCCATTAACTTTGAAAAAGTACTGTTGTGAGCTTAATGGATGTATAAAAACAGTGGAGAAGTTAATGTAAGAGCAAAAGTTACAACTGCCACAACTGCGTGTCCCACTGGAGGTGATGCTGGATCGTGGATTTATAGAACCTTTATCACACAATAACCTCTTCAAATTCTTTTTATTCTTGTATCTGAAAAGGGGAGCATCACCCAAAATATCTCTGATGTGGGTATCTACCGTCAAGACATTCCAGTGACTTCTCACTATGTCCTTAATGTCTCCTACATCATTGGTAAAAAACACTGAAAATGCTCCTGAACTAACTAGAGTGTCTACTGCTCTACTTTCACTCTGCACATCTTGTAGAATATGTGTCCTATCTGAAAAATACGGGGCAGCAATATTCAATCTTAAATCTCTTAATCCAATAGTGCCATTCAAGAAGTCATTCTGTCCATAACCTCTCTGTACTAATCTCCTATTTAAGTCACCCAAATCATGTTCAAAGCCAATGTTGCTGGGATTGTATCTAGACGCTCTAAGTGCCTGTCCCTTAACTACATTCTTAAAAACATAACCAGGGTGCATACTAGATCGATGCAAAATTGTGTTTTTATGGCAATCCTTTCTAAACACACCTGTGTTAATCAACCCACTATCCAGTTTCTCGACAAAGACATCCAGAAATGAAATCTTAGTTTCTGATTTTTCATAAGTGAACTTGAGATAAGTGGTGGAAGCATTAATATATGATACAAATCTATCTAGGTCATCAGTAGAGCCCCTCCATAAAAAGAAAAGATCATCTACAAAGCGTCTATAAAATACAACATGTTCAATAAACGCTGATGATCCATACATTACTTCATGTTCCCATTCTGCCATGAATAGGTTGGCGTAGCTATTGGCACAGGAAGTGCCCATAGCTACGCCATCCCTCTGCAAAAAGCATCTACCCTGGAAATAGAATATGTTGTTAGACAAAACTAACTGCAGCAAAGACATGATTAGATGAACCTTCAAATCTGACATGTCAGAAACTCTCTTTAAATGACAGCAAACTTTCTCAATACCAATTTGGTTCGGAATTACTGTGAACAGTGACTGGGCGCCCATAGTTACAAAATAAGACCTGACGATCTAAAGTGCCACTGAGATTGGTATACAAATCAAGTAAAACTGTTTAGTATCCTTTAAAATAAAGGGGTTGCTATCAACAACAGGTCTCAGATGACATTCAAGGAACATCGAGGACGGCTCGGTTACCCAGCCCCTACCAGCAACAATTGGCCTTATAGGGGGATTAAGTGGATTTTTATGTACCTTTGGTAGACCATTAATTAAAGGAATCATAGGATTAGGTACATCCAAAAACTCAAATAAAACATGATCAATCACATTGCTATTCAGAAGACCTAGCAGAAACATATGGACCTTATGTGAGTAAAACTGCACCATATTAAATGCCAGGGGTTGATAGAATTTCTGATCACTCAGCATAGAAAACATTCTCTTCTTGTAGTCATCAGCATCCAACACAACGACCCCTCCTCCCTTATCAGCTGGTCTAATAGAAGTGCGTCCTTGCTCAACCTTGATAGGGCACTTCTCTCTGATGCACTCAGATTATATTTATTGAATGGACGTCTGTTGGTGTCCCTATATCTATAGAGGTCATCCTCAACAAGTTTACTGAATGCTGCTAATAATGGGTGTAGCTGTGGTGTAAAAACACTTGGTCTATGAAAGCGTTCATTTCTAGTAGAACTATTATTGTTACCAAAAGTTAAGTAACGATAGATTCCGTATATAACTTAAAATCTCTCATTGTCTCTTCAAATACACTACTAGTAGTAGGTATGAGCGAGAGCCCTTTAGACAGAACAAAGGATTCATCTGCAGTCAGGGTCCTGGAAGACAAATTAAAACTAAGTCTTCCCTTTCCCATTTTCTCCCACATTTTCTTTATGTTTTTGTGAAGGCCTTCTGAAGACAACTTCCGTTCTGTCTCCCCTGCTCTGTGATCTCATCCTCCCCATTACTTTGTCTTCCCTGATGGGAAAAGGATGGGAGGAATTAAAACTAAAGGTACAGCATTATCACAATCATTAATCGGCACATTATTAGTTCCCTTTAGTGCCAGCCTAGAGGATTAGAGCTATTGTTCTTATTACGTACAACAGGTGTAGACCCAGATGCCTTATTAAAAGAATTGTCCGTCTCATGAGAGACCAAAATGACATCAGAGGTACAAACAGTACCTTGATTACTTCTATTGTTCGTTTCATTAACAGCAACACTAGATAAATTACACTGATCAGTAACACAAACACCAGTAGTTACAGGAGAAGTGCCAATAGGCATAGAATTCTTGTTCTCAGAAAATACAGGTCGTTCATTATGCAATGTAGGTGTAGAGGTAGTCTCTGAAGGCAACATGCTGTTGCCTTTATATACAGTTCCTCTATTAGCATACTGGCCAGTAAAGTTACTGTTAGATCTAGCAAACGACGTTTTAGGCCAAGTGAAGATCTGGCCCATTTTAACAGTTTCCTTTCATACTGGCTAGCACTGTCAATTACCTCGCTTAGCTTTTCATCAATCACTGTGCGAGGAAAACGCTCATATAATGAACGTTGTTGTTGATTTAAATTATTTCTAAGTTCTTCTTCTATCGGCATAAAGAAATCATTGAGGAGCTGCATATACTTTACACTCACCTCTAGGTTGAGTTGCTGCCACTGGTACAATAACTCCGGATAAGTTGTACCAGTGGTCGGCATTTTTAAGACCCGTAGCCCTCTTGGAACAATCCGTCGATTAATACACACTTGAAAGTGTAAGCGCTGTGATTGTAAACGCTTCAATTTGGAGAAGTCATTTTCCATTTCTTCTAGTAATGAGCGAAGTTCTTCTTTATTAAAGGATTCACCCTGATGTCCTGTATCATCACTATGGCAATCGTACAGCATTAAAGGATTGGCTCGCTCAACAACAACGTTCATTATATGAGCGTTTTCCTCGCACAGTGATTGATGAAAAGCTAAGCGAGGTAATTGACAGTGCTAGCCAGTATGAAAGGAAACTGTTTACACAGAAAAAGAATAAATTGCAACGAGACTTTACAGATTTTAAAATGGGCCAGATCTTCACTTGGCCTAAAACGTCGTTTGCTAGATCTAACAGTAACTTTACTGGCCAGTATGCTAATAGAGGAACTGTATATAAAGGCAACAGCATGTTGCCTTCAGAGACTACCTCTACACCTACATTGCATAATGAACGACCTGTATTTTCTGAGAACAAGAATTCTATGCCTATTGGCACTTCTCCTGTAACTACTGGTGTTTGTGTTACTGATCAGTGTAATTTATCTAGTGTTGCTGTTAATGAAACGAACAATAGAAGTAATCAAGGTACTGTTTGTACCTCTGATGTCATTTTGGTCTCTCATGAGACGGACAACTCTCTCAATAAGGCATCTGGGTCTACACCTGTTGTACGTAGTAAGAACAATAGCTCTAATCCCTCTAGGCTGGCACTAAAGGGAACTAATAATGTGCCGATTAATGACTGTGATAATGCTGTACCTTTAGTTTTTAATTCCTCCCATCCTTTTCCTATCAGGGAAGACAAAGTAATGGGGAGGATGAGATCACAGAGCAGGGGGAGACAGAAACGGAAGTTGTCTTCAGAAGGCCTTCCGAACAAAAACATAAAGAAAATGTGGGAGAAAAATGGGAAAGGGAAGACTTAGTTTTTAATTTGTCTTCCAGGACCCTGACTGCAGATGAATCCTTTGTTCTGTCTAAAGGGCTCTCGTTCATACCTACTACTAGTAGTGTATTTGAAGAGACAATGAGAGATTTTAAGTTATATGTACGGAATCTATCGTTACGCTTAACTTTTGGTAACAATAATAGTTCTACTAGAAATGAACGCTTTCATAGACCAAGTGTTTTTACACCACAGCTACACCCATTATTAGCAGCATTCAGTAAACTTGTTGAGGATGACCTCTATAGATATAGGGACACCAACAGACGTCCATTCAATAAATATAATCTGAGTGCATCAGAGAGAAGTGCCCTATCAAGGTTGAGCAAGGACGCCTCCCTTTCTATTAGACCAGCTGATAAGGGAGGAGGGGTCGTTGTGTTGGATGCTGATGACTACAAGAAGAGAATGTTTTCTATGCTGAGTGATCAGAAATTCTATCAACCCCTGGCATTTAATATGGTGCAGTTTTACTCACATAAGGTCCATATGTTTCTGCTAGGTCTTCTGAATAGCAATGTGATTGATCATGTTTTATTTGAGTTTTTGGATGTACCTAATCCTATGATTCCTTTAATTAATGGTCTACCAAAGGTACATAAAAATCCACTTAATCCCCCTATAAGGCCAATTGTTGCTGGTAGGGGCTGGGTAACCGAGCCGTCCTCGATGTTCCTTGAATATCATCTGAGACCTGTTGTTGATAGCAACCCCTTTATTTTAAAGGATACTAAGCAGTTTTTACTTGATTTGTATACCAATCTCAGTGGCACTTTAGATACGTCAGGTCTTATTTTTGTAACTATGGACGTCCAGTCACTGTTCACAGTAATTCCGAACCAAATTGGTATTGAGAAAGTTTGCTGTCATTTAAAGAGAGTTTCTGACATGTCAGATTTGAAGGTTCATCTAATCATGTCTTTGCTGCAGTTAGTTTTGTCTAACAACATATTCTATTTCCAGGGTAGATGCTTTTTGCAGAGGGATGGCGTAGCTATGGGCACTTCCTGTGCCAATAGCTACAACCTATTCATGGCAGAATGGGAACATGAAGTAATGTATGGATCATCAGCGTTATTGAACATGTTGTATTTTATAGACGCTTTGTAGATGATCTTTTCTTTTTATGGAGGGGCTCTACTGATGACCTAGATAGTTTTGTATCATATATTAATGCTTCCACCACTTATCTCAAGTTCACTTATGAAAAATCAGAAACTAAGATTTCATTTCTGGATGTCTTTGTCGAGAAACTGGATAGTGGGTTGATTAACACAGGTGTGTTTAGAAAGGATTGCCATAAAAACACAATTTTGCATCGATCTAGTATGCACCCTGGTTATGTTTTTAAGAATGTAGTTAAGGGACAGGCACTTAGAGCGTCTAGATACAATCCCAGCAACATTGGCTTTGAACATGATTTGGGTGACTTAAATAGGAGATTAGTACAGAGGTTATGGACAGAATGACTTCTTGAATGGCACTATTGGATTAAGAGATTTAAGATTGAATATTGCTGCCCCGTATTTTTCAGATAGGACACATATTCTACAAGATGTGCAGAGTGAAAGTAGAGCAGTAGACACTCTAGTTAGTTCAGGAGCATTTTCAGTGTTTTTACCAATGATGTAGGAGACATTAAGGACATAGTGAGAAGTCACTGGAATGTCTTGACGGTAGATACCCACATCAGAGATATTTTGGGTGATGCTCCCCTTTTCAGATACAAGAATAAAAGAATTTGAAGAGGTTATTGTGTGATAAAGGTTCTATAAATCCACGATCCAGCATCACCTCCAGTGGGACACGCAGTTGTGGCAGTTGTAACTTTTGCTCTTACATTAACTTCTCCACTGTTTTTATACATCCATTAAGCTCACAACAGTACTTTTTCAAAGTTAATGGCAACTGTGAGTCTAGCAATATTATTTATTTAGCTACCTGTTCCATCTGTCCATCCTTTTACATCGGTAAAACCAACCGGCCCTTTAAGGATCGGATACGTGAACATTTGTATAGTATAAGGATGGGACATGTCAACAATGCGCTTGCCAAACATGTTTCTGAGATGGGATCTCAACACCTTTTCAGCTTTAGAATAGTTGAACATATTAGAGTCAATGATAGGTGGTGACATTAGAACACATACAGAAAACAGGGAAAATATGTGGATTTTTAAGTTGAGATCTGATGTACCACCAGGGCTGAATGCTAAGGTATCAGTCAGACCTTTTTTAAAAATGAGGAAACTAAAGGTTTTTTAGCCTAATGATATGTTTTTAACATCACAGTTTTTATTAACCATATTCATGACTCTGTTAAGTGTATTCCCTTTGATTATCAATATGTATTTTATTGTGTTGTATTGTCCTTCTGTGGACTGCAATTTGAATGTTGAGAAATTTAAGTATTATTCTGTGGTTCTAGGACCCTGTGAACTTTTCTGAACTAATTAATTGGTTTTAATTGTGAGATTCCCGCCCTTTCATTAGTTTTTAGTATATAATATGTGTTTTTACTCTTTATATGTGAGTCTGAAGAAGCCGAATATGGTGAAAGCGCTTACTCAATAAAGATTGTCTGCCACGACATTTACTTTATTTTTTGTGAGTGGTTTATTGGTGGAGAGATTCTACTCAAGAACAGTATGCAGTAATTTTTACACCGACTACTTGCTTGTGTTTCGATGTTACAGCCTTGGTTCACTCTCTGAGCTTTGAATTTTCATTTATAAAAATATACATGCAAACACTTCCAAACAAAGATTCAAAACCTTTTGGACTTTGTTGCATACTTGGAACCATACATATGTCCTCCCATTGTTGTGTTGTAAATTGCTTTTCCAGTCTTTCTTCCTAATCTTTTCTGACCTCTTTGATTCTTATAGTTATGGTGAAATATGTTATATGCCCTACTAATTATCCCTTTTTTAACAGTAGCTTGTGTTTTAGATTCAACTAAAAACTGTACCAGAGCAGATCTTTCAGTTAAGATTCCCCTATATTTGCATATACACTGATATCAATTCCTGGTACGGAAGGCAGTCTCTGTCCTGCAGTCCAAATATCTTCTTGGCCTCATCCCACTCTGTTACCTTTCCCTCTCTAGTTATTTACTCTCCCCACCCCATCCCACTTCATCATCATCATCATCATCATCATCATCCCTTTCCATTTTGAATTATGACCTTCTACTTGTGTTGTATGTATGAGCCTTAATTATGTAGCTCTAAAATATCCCTTCAGATCAGGTAATCCTAATAATCTAGTGGAAGGATCAGCGTATCTCACTTAACTCTTGCCCTCTTTCCCCCTAGTTGAATTCTTTATTAATTGTCCACAAATTCTCCTCTGGTTGATAAAAGATGAATGACTCATGTACAAAACTAAAGGGACTAAAACAAATCACTGCTTATATTTTACTATCCATATCTATAAACAAGAACTTTCAGTTTCTGTTTTTTGCATTATCTTTTGATTTGTCTCTTCCCACATATCCTTATCTGTCATAACAGAGGTCTGTTTACTCTATACTTCTAAACACTTCATCTTAGCGTGTCCCCATAAATATGGGCATTACTGAACCAATTTGTGTGTGTGTGTGTGTGTGTATGTACATATTTTTTTTGCTTTATATTCATTAATTTATATCCTGAAAACCCGTGAAAATGTCTCAAAATGTTCCACAACACTGAGATGCCCTTTTCTGTATTTATCAGGTGCAAAATAATATCTGCAAATAAAGCCAACTTTTCTTGATTACCATACCAATTATAACTCTTGCATTTCTGAGTCCCTTATTTTGTTTGACAATGGCTCTAAATATAAAGCAAATAAGAAAGGGGGACAAGGACATTCCTGCCTGATTCTTCTGTTCAAACACAACTTATTAGAGAAGAACCCTTCTGTTTTAATTCTTGCCTCTGGTCCTTCATAGAATCATAGGAATATAGGAGGTTACTAGGCTATCAACCCGGAAGTCATTTTAAGCCTAGCCGTTTCAACTTAATGTAATACCGTAGAAGTACTAGTCAATACCCATGACTGTATTTAGTGATGACTGCCCATGTCCAGGAGGGTTGTGGGTGCTATCCCTGGTAAGAATTTATGGTGCCTCATCCACTTGTCTAGGTTACTCTTCAACATTGTCATAGAGGTGCTCTATTTCACATGGATTGGTAGCCTGTTCCAAAGACATGGCAGTCGCTGGAAGATAAATCTGTCCCTCCTGCAAGTCCTGTTTAAGTCGCAGGACATATTTAAGTCCCTGGAACGGATAGCCCTAGACCCATTTGATTTATGAATATGCAGTAAGTTCATTAGGTATGGGTCTTGGTTCATTCTGTAGGCCAGGCATAAGTCTCTCCTAAGAAGTCAATACGATATGGAGTATAGTGACAGGGACTTTAGTCAGTCTGTGTAAGGCACATGCTGGAGACCTTTGATCTTCTTTGTTAGAAACCTCTGAGGTCTCTCTAACTGCTGCAGGTGCTTAGTATGGTACATACCGAATAGGGTATTATACTCAACTGTGTGCCAGATAAGTGCCGATTATATGGGGGTTATAACCTCTTTCGCTCTTGAGGTGATGCCTTTACTAATAATGTGAGCTATGTGGAAAGCTTTCCTTACAATGGTAGACATGTGGTGGTCAAAGTTAAGGTTGTGGTCAACCTGTGATCCCAGGACCCATACCACTTCATGGATACATACGGTATTGTTGTTGACTTCATGGTGTGAAGGGACATCGTTTGTGCCGAAGGGAATGATGATGCATTTCTAAGCATTCAGTTTGAGAATGTGACTAATACACCAGTTGCTGGTCTGTGTGAGTCCCTCCTGGAGTATACTGACAGCATTTGCGGATTCAATGATTGCACCTAGTTTATAGTCATCTGCAAACTTGGTCAGTCACAACCCTTTAGTTTTGACCTGAACTTCTAAGAAGTATATAACAAACAGTAGAGGCCCAGCACTGATTCATGTGGTACCCTGCTGGTAACAGGTCTGCTAGTTGATACGGAGTCACCCACTTTGAGATCATATATTCTCCTTGCTTAATTATAGGTTCATACGTTCATAGGTTGGTATTAGGCTATCGACCCTAGGGCCTATACAAGCCTAGCCATAACAATTCCCTGGCTATTTCTTCCCACACTATTTACTTCCCTGGATCCCTGTCTAACAGAGTGACCAACGTGATCCCTGGGGTGAATTTCCTTTCTCCCATCCAGTCATCAAGGTTCCTTTTGAAGAGGGCCAAAGAGGCGCTCTGCTTGACATGTATGGGCAGTCTATTCCAGAGTCTGGGGAGTCTCTGGGTCAGGAATCTATCCCTCCAGCATGTTTTGTTTATTGTGATGACAAGATTTAGATCCCTGGAGCATGTGGCTCTGAGGGATTGGGATTTCTTTAAGTGTAGCATGTCCAACAGCTCTGGGTTTGACATGGCCTTGTATGTTAAGCAGAAATCGCCTCGGAGCAGACGATATGCGACAGAGTATAGCTGGAGTTTTTTAAGGAGGTCAGCATAGGGTATCTGATTTAGGCCTGTGATTCTTTTAGTGAGGCATTTCTGTGGCCTTTCCATTTGTTGCAGATGTCTTGAGAGGTACATACCAAATGGGGTGTTATATTCTAAAATGGGTATAATGAAGGATGAGCACAGTGGGACAATGACCTCCTTTTTCTGGATGAAAAGCCCTTAGTGATGAGGTGTACCATAAAGAAGGATTTCCTGACTGTTGTGGTGATGTGGTTAATGAAGGTGAGACCACTGTCCACCTGTGTCCCTAAGTCTCTTATCACACTTTCGGTGTTTAGTGTACTGCCACCTATGTGATAATTCATTGGTACATGTTTTTTCCCAAAGGGGATAACTATACATTTCTTGGCATTGAGCTTGAGCCCATGGCTCTGGCACCAAGCATCTGTTTCTGTAAGGTCCTTTTGTAAAGTATCCATGTAATTTGGGGATTCAATAATGGCTCCCAGTTTGCAGTCATCTGTGAACTTTGTTAGCCAGAGTCCCTTAGTGTTGGCCTGTACTTCAGAGAAGTAGATGCCAAACAAGAATGGTCCCAGGACTGAACCCTGAGGTACTCCACTTGTCACTTGTCTGGAGCTGGATTTGGAGTCAGCTACTTTTACAGTGTGGGATCTGTCAGTAAGCCATTGGCAACCCATCGAGTGATGTAGGGATTAATGCCCAGCTTAGTAAGTTTATCTATGATTCCAGAGTGGGGGATGGTGTCAAAGGCCTTGGCGAGGTCCAGATAGGCTGTGTGGACTGCCTTACCCTCGTCCACGGCTCTGGAGACTGATTCAAAGAAGTCAATAAGGTTCAGGAGATAAGATCGGCCCTTCACAAACCCAAACTGGATGGAGTCCAGTGTTTTCAGGTTGCCAATATCTTTGTTTATAAGTTCCATGATAATACGTTCCATGGCCTTGCAGATCAGGCTCGTCAGACTGATGGGGCAGTAGTTCCCGGGATCCAAGGTGGATCCCCCCTTGTGGAGTGGGATAACTGTAGCTGTGTGCCACTCAGTGGGCATGAAGACTGAGGTGAGGGTATGATTAAACATGACACTTAGGTGAGGTGCCAGTTCATTTTGTAGTTCATGTAGTACACAGCCCGGGATGTCATCTGGTCCCATGGATGCTGTATTCTTAGCTTTGGAGAGTGCGTTTTTTACCTGTGTGGCTGTTATTACCAGAATTTGGCAATCTTCTAGTATTGAGATGGATCATTTAGAAAGTGAGAGGGGCATGAAGTTGGCACTGAATCGATTTGCCAGGATATTGGCAATATCCTTGGGATCAGTATATTTAATGCCATTCTGTTGTAGCTCAGAGCAGATCTCAGCATTGCCATTTAGATTCTTGACATAGTTATAGAATGCCTTGTGGTTGTCTTTGGAATCTTTGGCAATTTTATTTTCATAACTAGCTTTGGAGGATTTTATGAGGGATCTCAGCTTCTTACTGAGGCTGGTAAGGGAGTTTTTTGCATCCTGGGATTTTCCTCTTTTCTGCAACAGTTTTTTTCCTTTTGTTGTAAAGTTTATTTATGGCAGAGGACCACCAGATTGGCTTCCTTTTTTTGGAGGAGAGCATCTTGGTTCTCTTTGGGATGGCACGATTCATGTATGAGTGGATGTGCTTGTACAGTGCCTTAGTGTAGCACTCAGCAGTCGAACCTTCAGTTCCCGTCTGCATGGGTGTCATGAAGTTTGTAACTTCTGACTTGAGTAGCATGAAGTTGGCCTTGGAGAAGTTTTTATGGAGGTTTCCTTACTGGGGGGTGGGGGTGGGATGTGGATGTTAAGGGTCATTAGCTTATGGTCTGACCTGACCAATGAGGGGGTGACCATAGGTGTGGAGCACTGATTTACCATGTTGGTAATGACCAGGTCTAGGATATTGGAGCCCCTGGTGGGACTATGGATTAGTTGATCCAGGTCATTGGAATTTATGAATTCCAAGAACTGTTGGGCAAAGGTGTTGGTGCACGAGTAGTTTTCCCAGTTAATGGCAGGGTAGTTGAAATCACCCAGTATTTGGGTGTTTGGTTGTATATTAATATTTTCCAGTATGTTTAGAAAGGTGTAGTGAGAATCTTGGGGCATGGTGGGGGATCTGTAGCAAGCTACATTTTAGATTGCAGTCTTACCTAGTGTTAGTTGCACCTGGAGAATTTCAGATGCATTGTGTTGGGCAACTAACCTGGTGGTGTGAAAATCTTTGGTGAATATGGACACTCCTCCACCTTTAGTGTTTCGATCCTGGTTTGGTAGCCGAAAAGTGTGGTAAGAGTTATAGCCTGGTATTGCAGGGGTGCTCTCTGGAGCCTTGAACCAGGTCTCAGTTACTGCACAGATATTGATGTTCTCCATTTTTAGGAGTGTCTCGAGAGAGTGCAGTGTATCAGAGAATGCAAATGCCTCCATTGCCCTAGTAATAAAATCCCACCTTACTATCGAATGCTTTCTCTGCATGAAGACCCATTAACAGCAGTGGTATTTTCTTACTATCGAATGCTTTCTCTGCATGAAGACCCATTAACAGCAGTGGTATTTTCTTATATTCTGCTTCTCTCTGGATCATCATTATTCTTTTAATGTTGTCAAATGTTAACATTCCCTCCACAAAACCACACTGATCCATATCTATCAATTTTGGCAACACCTTTTCCATTGTTTTAGCTAGCATACACATAAACACTTTATAATCAAGTTTTAGAATGGAAATGTGTCTATATGAAGCTGGGTCTAATGGGTCTTCACAATCTTTAGGTAATACAGCTACCACAACTTTCTACCAATATGTTGGCGCTTCCCTTCCTTTTAAAATAATGTCAAATAAAATCTCCCAGATCTTTATCAGTTTCTTACCCCCAAACTTCCACAGGTACACCATCTGTTCCTGGATAGTATCCTGAAGCTTGATTATATGACACCATTTTTATTTCATCTCTTCCTATCTTAACTGTTGTTGTTGAGCCTGACCTACCTCTAACCTTGGCATAATTAAGTCTTCCATAAATATTTTTATTTGTGCTTCTCCTTTATTTCCACATTTCTCTGCTTTATATATATGTTCATAAAATTTTTGAAATATCTCTAATACCTCTACAGGATGTCTGGTTGTTTATCTTGTTATAGGCTCCATAAGTTTGGTGACAAGTCTTTCTACTTTCTGTTGCTTAAATCTTTGTGTTAAAAGTTTTTGTGTTCTGGAGTTATTATCAAAAAATAATTGCTTAACAGCAATCTTTCTAAACTAATGCATATTGTCCAGATACTCCCTTATTTTCTCTTCCGCTCCCTGTATTTGTGCCTATTCTTCTTCAGTGTGATCCCCCTTCTTCTGCAATACTTTATTTCACCCCCTCTAAGTAATTCCTATTACTTCTTAACCATATCTCTTTATCTTTTATTTCTACCATATTTTTAAACCCCATTTTCTTTTAATACTACTCATAGCTATAACTTCTGAAGATATTTCTATCTCCCCTAATAACTCTTGAATAATTTCCACTATCCATACCATAATCTTCTCTTTTTTAACAGGTAGGTAGGAAAGTGACAGTATCTCATTTTTAATTCATTACCCTGTATTTTTAACTTGGTTTTTATTGCTGCATAATCTGAAATAGTTAGTGGACGTGCTTCAAAGCTTTCAATCAAATGTAGGTGTTCATGTGAATTATAATTCATTGTAGTCTATCCCAGTTAATGTACCTTTGCCAATAATATGTAAATTCTGTCTTAGCGCCAACTACTGAATTCACATCTCTTATACCAAATATTTTAATAAATTTCTTCAGAAATATATCCTCTTTTTTATATTTTCCCTTCCAGGTCCCCTGATACATGCTCACTATTGCAATTCATGTTAGAGCCCCCAGGTCTATTTCATATAATTGAAAGTTTAACTTCATGAACCTCAATTCGTCGAGCTGACATGAGTGAATGTTCACTTAAGCGAACATTTACATCAGCAAATTTCTAAAACAGGGAATGGAATTAGTTGACCAACATTGTGACCATCACACACACCACGGTATGTCAAACCCCCCAGTGTGGGGGCCTGTGTCCCCCACCTATATACACCATCTCCAAGATTGCACTACAGTGGGGAAAAGGGAAAATTTCTTGATGTTGGCCAATTAATTCCATTCCCTGTTTTAGACATTCACTAATGTGAACATTTGCTTAAGTGAACTTTTGTTCTTGTTGGCTCGACAAAAGGAGGTTCGCGGAGATGAACCTTTGATTATATGAAATAGACCCACAGTCCCCACATGTAAGTAATATTTCCTGCTGAAAGATGATTATTTTCCCAACATTTTCTTAAGCTTCATAATAGCAGTTTTTGTTGGAATGTAACTACATGCCAGTGTAAACCTCCTCCCTTGCCAATGACCCTTATTTGCATAAATCTATCACTATTTTCTTGTTTTCCTCTTCTATCACTATTGGAGTCCCTTTAGCAATTAGTATAATTACTCTCTTTTCCTTTGTCCCTAACATACCTCTCAATTATCCAGATTTTTGTCTTACATTTTTCATCTTGTCCTTTGGTTTTTCTGGCAAATCACTGAGAATTGCAGTCACTAAAGGATGATACCCATTTGAATTTCAGACTTTATATTATTCAGAAAATGCATGCTAACACAAAACATGTTATTCTAACAACTTTCTACATTTATAATAGTAATATTTCAAATCTGACCCTATTTTCACCTTTGCCCCCCCATTATTTTAGGCTTTGTCGAGATTTCTTTCACTCAGAGGTTGAGAGGAATCGTCCCTGATATTCTGCTAAATATCCATCCTGAAATCTCTTCTTTGTCAAATTCACATGCTCATTTCTTTCCAGATGTCTCTCCTGCATCATTACTATTCGCACTCTGCATTTCTTAATATAATTCAATAGTCTTTTTTTGCCTATACCTGTAAGCCCATTTATGTTCCAAGATAATGTGAACAGCATAGCCATTATGATAAAAAGCTGTTATTCCCATCTATTATACATGCCGCATTTTTTGAATGTGTATTCCAACTTTCATGTTACATGCATGCAGTAATGTGCTGGCAGGATGATATTTTCATACAGTCATTTCTTCTCATCCCCATTAGAACCTATATCACATTTCAAGACTTTTTATTTCAATGAAAACCCTCAAACAAAGAAATAAATAAAATTTCAAATACCCTTATCCCCTACTAAATTAGAACAAACACACAAACCCATGTACATCTTCAATAATAAAGTTTAACCCTCCAGATAGGAACAATTGCTCTAAATCGACACCTGTATCCACATGTATTACCGAACCTAAAATTAAGGTTCCCCAAGCTAAACTGCTTGCTACAGCCTGTGTTCCCACTTACACTGACTGCTATCTGTTCTTTTATTATTTCTACCCCCCTCCCAGATGAGGAAAACAGAGTGTGTATGCTTTCAAAAACTTTAACTTTTTGCCCTAAGAAAAAGTACATTGGCTATCTTTAATACAATTAAATTGTACAATGTTCTGTTCTGTTATTTGTTTCATTTATTTTAATCACCTATGAGTACATTTGATTTATTTTTCCTCTAAATTACGGTACTCCATCTCTTGTACCAAAGCTGAAGCTTGAAATGGTTTTTGCTGAACAACTGCAGGATTCTTCCCAGACAGTCTTTTCTCTATACTTTTTCTGGTTGTTTTTCTTTTAGGTTCCCCAAATTTCTTTTTGCTGGCATTCAGGCAGTGTCCTCACCAGCCAGTAACTGAATTTGATCCAAAAATAGTTTCAATTGCACTCCTTTTTCTCAGTTCCTGTTTTCACACTGGGAGAGCTGAAGTTAAGCTAGCGATCAGTGAGCAAACATCTTGGCAAACTGCAGAAGAATATGCTTTCCCCCAAACTTATCAATAGCTTTATTGTGCTTCTCAGAAGGAGAATGATTAGAATTAGCAAAATGCTTGGCAACAGCTGGATTAATTAAAGCTATGACTGCTGGGTCAGGTCAACGGTTATTGTATAAAAAACTTGAAAGACTGAGGAACTTTGCATAGTTTATATACGTTCATAGGGGCATTAGGTTGGCTGTCAGGGAAACCACATGCTGTGATAAATAAATCCTCCAATGCTGTCAGCACTGGGGGACAGGTGAGGGTTCTGGAAATTCCATTTGTAGCAATAAATAGTATTTTCTAAGGAATTGAGAAACCTCAGTGTTCTCCCACTAAAAACTCTAGGTTATTTTGGAAATAGTCTCACAGCAAGAAAATTCCTTACAGGGGGATACAGATACCATACTGCCCTCACAATTTGAATCAGAAGATAAAACCGCATCTGCCCTTCACATTCCCCTACACATTCCACATATTTCTAATTTACCATAAACCATCTTACAAGAAGGGTTAATAGTCTGCAGAAACAGCCATGCCCAATAAATTACTCCAATCATAGCCGGCCTTAGGCATAGGCCAACTAGGCAGCCACCTAGGGTGCTGCTGTAGCAGGGACGCTTTTCCAGTATTTATTTGGTGTAGGTAGACCAGGATGGGGGCTTCTGGGTGGTGTGGGGGGGGGCACCGTGGAGCCCTTTTGCCTAGGGCACCAGCTGACCTAAGGCCGCTGCTGACTCCAATCAAGAGAAACTGACACAGGAGAAGTTAAATGTTTAGTTTTCTGTTTCTTTTTGACAGGACAATTAGGGCAAACAGACCTAGCATTGCCTGCAACAGTTTACTGAAGGAAATGTACTACATTCCAGTTAAGCAGAAGCACATTCCCTTTCCCTTTTCCCATGACTGACCAGAGTGTCTCTTCTTTGCCCATTGAGGGAGACCCCAATAGCTTTAGAGGGCATGGATAACACCAGATTCATGGTGGCTGTATGGATACACCAGAGTGATCCAAATAAAAAAATGAGTGGTCTGACGAACCAGCATTGGCCACAGCACAGTCAACCACCTGTGGCTGTGGCAAATTACCAGCCTGCTATGATGGTGAAGGCTGCATATCTATTTTTATTTTCTTTTTTGTGACTGGAAAAAGGTGAGAACACGGGACTGATAGAACTGCTCTAGGGTCAAGCAAAAAACATGCTTGCTTCCCAGGGAAGCTTAACAGCAATAGTTGGTAAAACAGAAAAGTAGTAAAAAGTAATTTATTCCCACAAAAAACACAGTAAGAAACACTTTTTTCACTTTTCCCAGCTCCAAAGTGTAAAATAGGCTAGCTGCCCTTTGAGCCATTTTACGCCTAGCTAATTTCTCTTGCAAAGGTGAAAATCAAGCCCTCTACTTTGCAGTTGTAGGGTAAACACCTTAACCATTATACCAATCCCCAACATAATTTCTTCACAGCAAAAAAATACTTTTAAATAACTTTTAACCACAAAAGTAAAAATGTGTGCTCCCATTTAAAAGTGCATAAAAGTCACAAAACAGTCAAGAAAAATGCTTTTCCTTAGCTTAAAAGTAATGTTTTTTTCACAAAAACACTTAGCTTAAACAAATTTAAAAGTAACGTGGAAATTTTTTGTCCTGAAGGGAACTTATTTAACAGCTATGCAACAGCTTTAGCCAACTCTCGATCACTGAAAGCCAACAGAGGAGCACTCTTCTTGGCAACAGGAAATATCTGATGGGCTTGGCATCCAAGTCTGTCTTTTCAGTCAGCTCAGCTCAAGCTGGTTAATGATTTGGGGTACTGAATGTACCCTGAAGCTCTGGAAGCTGACTGGCCGTTATATCTTATGCAGGATATAACCCGTATAGCTTAAAGTACTGCAGCAGTGATCAACATGAAGAATATGCTATGATATGTGCAACCTTCAGATCTGCAAATGTGACACAACCCTAAACTGATTCTCTAGCTACTTAAATAACAAACCTTTTTGAAAATGCATAGATTAGTTTTCATTCAGACTGTATTCTGTTACATAGGGGATTCCACAAAGCTCTGTTCTGGGTTCTCTCTTTTCCTCTGCATTCATTAATGTCATCTTTTACTTACAGCTTTATATAAAACACATCACTGCCTAGTGTTCAGAAATGTCTTTTGTTAGTATCAAAAAGCACATGTCAAAGAACCTGACATGGTTCAAGTGAGTCCATAACCATGAACTCAGTCTTAATTTCATTAAACCAAAGTCTGTGTTATTTGGAACACAAAAATGGCAGGACAATCCAACTTCAAACTAGTGCATCATTACCTCTAAGGGAGGTGAAATTGAAACTGTGAGCATTTATAAGTGTTCAAGAGTCCATCTGAATTCCTCCCTAACCTTGCCAACAGGTTTAAAAGGCTAGACCATAAAATAAAAGGTCTGATTAAAACTTGCTTTAGGATTATTGTCTTTCACATTGATTTTACAAAGAAAGTACTGGACAAAGGTATACTACTACCTATACTGGAGTATGAATTTCAAATACTCTCTTTTGCATCCATTGTAAGAATACTACACAGTGTGAAAAGTAGTGATGTAAGATCATTAAGAGTCTCCTACAAAGGGTCATCACTGGCACATCTTACAGAAGGTAGAATGGTTACTTACAATCCTGACAGCTAGCATGAACCCTATAAGGCTGTACACTAAGCTGATACATATTGATTACACATTTCATTTCCAAAGGGCAACAGATACAAAACCAACACCTGGTCTATTGACTCCCCTTCTATGGCTTAACACTTAACCTAGATACTATATATATATATATATATATATATATATATGTATGTATGTATGTATATACATAAATACATGCATGCATACACACACTTCAAATTACTGGCAAGGTCTTTGCTAGATGAACACATTTTGTTTAGAAATCCCTGCAGATATCCATGAAAGGATACAAGTCTCTTTGATTCCTCAAATGAAAACCCAGGATTAATTTGTTGAATGTAGCACTTTGTAATTGTGAGTCTGATACAAACTTTCTGTTCTATGACAAACTGAAGCATACATGCAGTTTGCTTAATTATTTCCTTCAAATAAAGTTTCATACATTTTAATTATTGTTGTTTTTAATTGTTATTGTTTCTCATGCCTTCTAAAACCTAATCTGATGTGATGAATTGTGTACACTGTTCTTTAGTTCTGTGGGATTTATGCTAATCCACTTTATTTACTATTCATTTAATTGCTGTATTGTCTTTATCTTATTTCTTTTAAAATAACTAGCTAGATCTGCAAAAGAAATACAAATTTAATACACACTCAAACACATGTAGTAAAGACACACACACACACACACACACACACACGAGCACACACACACTTTAAGTATAATAAAAATAATTCACACTGATAGACATGAGCTGTTCTGCATACCGGAAATAGGGATGAGAGTATCCTGGTTAGTGAAGTGATAGGCATACAAACCATGAATTGAACTGTTCACCTGCCATTACATGGTCTATGGGCCACTAGTCAAAAATGTTCACAGCACATCATACAGGGCAGCACTGAACACTGTTAAGAGTAGACAGGCACAATGCCACTGCACAGCAGGCATTATGAAGTAGGGCACAGGCAGGCATTATGAGGCAGGGTACATGGCCAGGTATCACAGCAATACATAGAGCATGGCAGCCTGTAAGCTCAGCAGGTGCATGACACTATGAGCACACAGGCAACAGGACCTCATATAAAAAAGATAAACAGCATAGAAGCCTGAGAACCCTGCTGATAAACAGTGGTATGAATGCATAGGCTGGGTGAGGTAGCATGACTAGGATGTACACTGCAGCCTGTGCACCCTGCTGATAAACAGTGGTATGAATGCCCAGGCTGGGTGAGGTAGCATGACTAGGGCATACACTACAGCAGCCTGTGCACCCTGCTGATAAACAGTGGTATGAATGCATAGGCTGGGTGAGGTAGCATGACTAGGATGTACACTACAGCAGCCTGTGCACCCTGCTGATAAACAGTGGTATGAATAAATAGGCTGGATGAGGTAGCATGACTAGGGCATACACTACAGCAGCCTGTGCACCCTGCTGATAAACAGTGATATGAATCCCCAGGCTGGGCAAGGTAGCATGACTAGGATGTACATACAGCAGTCTGTGTACCCTGTTAATGAACAGCACCTTAACCACTCAGGCAAGATGAGATGACATAACAAAGGCAGACAGCACAGCAGCTTGTGTCATCAGTAGACATCCTGCCTTATGACTGCTCAAGCAATATGGGGTGGACTTATCCAGGGAGCACTGAGTAGCAGACTGTTTAGCCTGAATAGCAATAGCAATAGCAGGAGAGATGGAGGAACTGGACAGAGTAGGAAAAGGGTACTCTTCCATACACACAGCCATATAGCACTGGCATGTTGTAACTGCACAGGGAGAAGAGGACAGGCAGTACTTCCACTTTGTCATGTGCTGACATACAGTCACTTTGTGCACATGCATGCATGTGTGTGTGTGTGTGTGTGTGTGTGTGTGTGTGTGTGTGTGTGTGTGTGTGTGTGTGTGTGTGTGTGTATTTGCACAACACAAAGTATGGGGCTGGGATGTCACAATGTATAGAGTTGGGACACCACGCAATTTAAAAAATATTTCACTTGCACATAGTTCATTACCTGCTCTTGAATATCAGTTAACATCTACAACTTACTTCAACCTTCTAGTCGGTGACTGATTTCACTCTTCTGTTATTCTCTACAGCCCAAATTGGTTGGTGTATGGAAAGTTCATTCCATATTTGCTAGTCACAGCAACTGCCCATTGCATATAATAGACCTTTAATGGCACATATATTATATGGTTCCCTCTCTCTAGATAGATAGATAGGCAGATAGATAGACAGCCATCTACTATAGCTATTCATATTCTTAAATGTGTATCTCTCCATCTGGGACAGAAGCTGTGTATACTCAGGGTGTGCACTGTTCACATCATGCACACATTTTAAACAGCTTCTGTGGTAATCCTTCTAGTTTTACAGGTTGGAACATATGAACATTTGGTGAACATCTGTGAACGCACTGCGGCTCACCGTCAAGTGATGCATTCTTTAAACTATGGCAGTGGTGTTTCTCATGCTAAGCTGCTCATAAGCATATGCATATGTTCTACACTCTATACTCAGACATGGTACACAGTTATACATGTTATAAGTAGCCCTTATACTCAATCATCTATGAATTGTGCGTTCCCTTTTTCTTTTTGTGTTTTCCACTGCTGTGGGCCTATGAACTGAGTACCACATTGAAAAATCCAATCTGCATTTTACATAACTCATTTGATAATTAAAATAAACATTACTTGTTTGTAACAAGGAAACTTACAAAAATGAACTTTCATTAGTTACATTAGTTATAAGGTATAAAAGGGCAATTTGCATCAGTTTCTGGAAAAAGACAGACTTTACTTATTCTTTCATTCATTCATTCATACATGCATTCATTGTCCAATACCCTCTTTATCCTATTCACTGTCACATGGGAGTCACTGTTATTCTAGAACTCAGTGGCATAAGGCAAAACCAGTCCTGAGTGCACCCCCCCCACACACACACACACAAACACACACACGCAGGCACTTCCTATAGGCAATTCACCTATTTGTGTGTTTTTGGAAGGTAACCAGACACCAACAAAAATCCAGAAGGACAGAGGAATGACATGCATATTATTCAGGAATAGCAACCTCAGATGCAAACTAAACCAGAGAACAGCACACTATGACTTACAGTGCTAATCACTGCAACGCTTTGCTGCCCATTTCCCCCTATTTACACCAGTAGGATTGCCAGTTGAGTATTTCCTTTGCTATGATCATAAATGAAACAAAAGTTGTATTAGTTTAATTTTTGGCAGAGATAATATAATCTAGTAAACCATATACTGAGCATTAATCATATACTGACTGCCATCTGCAGACGCACATTTGTAAAATACTACAGAAAGACTGATTTGTTTCTTGTCTATAATATAAAGGTTTGGTAACAAAATGAAAAGTGAATGCATACAACTGTGATAAGAAGATCATGGAAAGTCATCTGTGTGAAAAAAGTGATTTTGCTGGGGACAAGCCTTCTAGACTATGACATCACCTCTGCTTGATAAAATCACCTCCATGATCACTGTTACTTTAAGAAAGGGCAAAAAATTGTTCTTGCTACAACAATCAAACATTTGTCTTTCTTTTTAATTTGATGACTTCACAACAGCAAAATCTTGAAAAATGTTACATTACTTTACATTACTTTATATTACAATACACAATGTAGTGGTAAAAACAGATACATTTATTATACAAGTGTTGCCTCCTCACACTTTCGGTTGCACACACTCTCTTAAATGCTCTTGTGGAGTCACAAACAGCCAACTATTCAGGTGGCCTGTTCAAGGATCCAGAACTCTTAGTGAAAAATATTTTCTCAATTCCAAGTTAAAGTGAATTCCTTCTAACTGACTGAGGAGGAGGCTAATGTTTGACAAGCAGCAGAAGAAAAGTCCGGGGGGACTACATCTCATGTCCCCTCTTAGCTCTTTGCACTTTATTTTTATCCACTTCATTTTTTTCCAGTGTAAAATCCTGTGCATTCATATAATATTCCCCTCTTTCACCTAAAGTCAGATTGTCGTAGGTTCATCATATCAACAAAATGAAAGTGTGTATCCCATACTAGACAGCATAAAGCTTAAAAGGGGACAGGAAATCAGCAAGTCATATGCCATCAGAAATACACAGTCTAGGGATCTAAACCTGCCCTTTAACATCAACAGTTTGGAGGGATAGGTATATTTCGAAAAAGATACCACTGCTGTGGAACAGACACCCCATTCACATAAAACAAAGTTCATCCCTTGCCATTTTCAAGCAGCTTAGATCTCTGGATGGAAAACAAGAAAATGTACAACGGGACTGCCCCCTGTATTACTAATGGGCAAAGGCAGCTCCTAAATGCTTTATCCCATGTATGGGTCCCCTCAAATTATCTTTGGTATGATTCCAGTTATTCTTATTATGGGAAATATATAATTATCGACTGTGGCAATGGCCAAGCTATAACCATATATAGGTTATTTTGAGCACAAAAACAGAAACTGGCAAGGCTTAAACTGGCCCAAAAGACCAGCTAGCCTGGCACATACCTATGAACCTAAGAAACATGGTGAAGTCATTGACTAAAGAGTAATGAAACCTAATCAAAATACCCAGGTTCCTCTGAGCACAAACAAGGTTTTTGAAGCCATATCGCAATGTAAAAGTATGAATCTTACTCAGCTTTCTCTTTTCTTGCTGTCTTTTTTGTAGTTTGCATATTTACATTATTTTTCTTTTTTACTCTTCTTTTGTTACAATGTTATTTTATCACAGTCTTGAACATTTGTTTTTTTTTTTTTTTTTTTGAGGTTGCGGTTAAAGGGATTAACTGCTTCCAAATTGAGAAAGGAGTTGAAACAGCATTTTACTTAATATAAGGAAACCAGGTCAAAGCTTTTTCTAAGAACAGTGAGAAAAGACTGGACCATGACTGTTACTGATTTGTCCTGCCTTACCTATACTGTCATGCAGGGCTGGCCTTTTGTCAGCTGTTGACTGAAGCAAAAGCGCTCCACAGCACACACCCCCCACACCACCCGGTGCCCCCATCCTGGTTTTCCTACACCATCCTACTTTTTCATTTTTCTCAGTTTGTCTTACTCTTAAGTTTTTCCTGTATTCATTGAACACATTTTTAAAGAAACTATTTCTTTACTTCAAAAAATAAACAAATAAATACTGGAAAAGTGCCCCTGCTAGAGTGGCGCCCTAGGTGGCCGCCTAGTTGACCTATGCCTAAGGCTGGGTATGCTGCCATGTACTTAAGCTGAGTGGCTTTTGAACTGTCCTGTCTCTTGTGTAAATTAAATTTCAAAATTCCATCCCACTGTTATATCATTTGACTCCACCAATGATCAAGTTTGGTTACTGGCTTTTTCATATCTTCTAATCCAATAATAACTGTACACTGCAATACCTATAACTAACTTTGTTTTTCATTTTAGGTTTATAATCTCTGATTAATATCCAGTAACTTGTTCTGTCCTACAAAATAGCTGTAAAAAGAAAAAAGAATATACACAATTAGTTTAAAATGAAACCTTATTACAAAACATATCACTTAATGGCCCTTTGATAAAGGTAAAATTAGCATTTTTAGTAATATTAAGTTTGTATTTAAATTATATTTACACAAGAAAAATCTTATTTTAGATTATATATGAAAGCACTTCCTAAGCTACTATGTAATAGGTAATAGTTATTTCAATGTAAGAACTTCATTGTGTTTAATATGTGAGCATTGCAAGAATATGTTGCATACTGAAGCTAAATTTTTAACAGGAAGTCAATCATGTGAGCATATGCACACAGGTACTCCTACATAAACAGAGATTGAGAAGATTGCAGGCACAAAATCTCACCTGTACCTTAAGAAGCCATAAGAAGCCATAACATCAAATAAAACCAGAACTGTATACATATTACATGCTATGCAGGCCTTGTGCACTGACCAAATAAATCAGACATATAAGTCATAAAACCGTGATAGTAGGAAAAATCCATAAAAACATAATACTTGGAAATAAAATTGAACCAGGATAACCTCAAAAGACTAAAAGGAAGACACTGCAATCCAACAACCCCAAACCCCTAGTAATAGGGGGACATTTGTATATAAAGCAGACACTCATGTCAGTAGATTTTGTAAAGAGATTGTGACACTGTCATGACTGCCTGGAGCCAAAA
This sequence comes from Protopterus annectens, assembly GCF_019279795.1. Classification (NCBI taxonomy): domain Eukaryota; kingdom Metazoa; phylum Chordata; order Ceratodontiformes; family Protopteridae; genus Protopterus; species Protopterus annectens. The sequence continues at coordinate 1,642,548,584 of NC_056731.1, read as the reverse complement.
TTAGGGGCATCTCAGAGGTTATCAGGATTAAGGCTAATGATGATATGGTTATTGCTCCCACAGGATTAAACAATGTAAGGCCATCATTCATGGGTATATAACAGGATATGGTGGGATTACCAAACATTCTGACAAGTATGAGAACATGACATTTACTTGGCAAGATCCTCCCATCATCTCACATGACATATGAATAGACCCACAAAATGCTGGCATTCAAATGGCAAAGAACATGGCAACACAGACAAGGAATTCAATGCTTATCATCCTGGAGTGAGACGTAGAACAACCATCCAGAGCGCTTTGCATCTGATGGGCTTTATCACTTTCCCTTGGGACTAGCTAAAATTACTAAACATATTTTTTCTATTCCCTTCCTATAATGTCTTTATTAAACCTCTTCAAATTCCAATACAACATATGCAATCATATTTTGAGGTCTGTTCAAAGTACATATTAGGGAATTTTAATCAAATAACATGCATTTCCATTTTCCAATATAATTCTTTCATGTTACTGCATAAAGCACATGTATTACAAACTGTTGCCTTTTGCAGAACACACAAATGCTGCATGTTCAAATCAAATCATGCCGTTACTGAAATACAATTGTCACAGCAATATACAAGTTTAATAATACTCCGAGATGTTTCAGGCTTACCTCTCAACCTCCTAGTAAAAGAATTCTGTACAAATCAAACAATTATGGGGGGGTCAAAATCCGTAAATCAGTATCAAACTTTAAATATTGCTCTTACAAACTTAGAAAGTTGCTAACAGGTATTGCCTTAGCACAGTGGTTCCCAAACTTTTTCGATTTCGATTTTCGGCTCCCTTGCTGAACCCAGGTTTTCCCAAGGCGCCCCAACCGGCGTGCATAAAGTGCATATTTCATTTATTTATTTATTTATTTATTTGACATTTGTTTAACGGGCTGCCCGACTGGACTAGGAGACCTGGGGAGAAAAGCTCAAAAGTACAATAAAAAGACAGTTACCAAAAAAAGTGTACATTCTGCTTAACAGCATAACACTGATCTACCATGTTTGAGAGGTAAGCAAACTTAATGGCAACCTTATTAACTTTAAGTTTATAAAAGCAATATTTAAAATCTGTGCCTATTATTTGGCTCTGTCCAGCATACCTCTCAACTGTATAGATTTTTGCAGAATGTCCAGATATTTGCCGATATTTTTGGTCTTTTTCTCATAAATTTGTTGTTTTCTGGCAAATCACTGGCAGATCATTAAGGTTGAAGTCAGAAAATAATGACAGTTGAGTTTCATACTTCATACCCTTCAGAAAATTCATGCTAATACAAAACCTGCATTTCTATCAACTTTCTAAGTTTGTGAGAGCAGTACTTAAAAGTGTCCCTATTTTGTGCCTTTGTACCCCCACTATTTTTGGCTTTGTCCAGATTTCTTGATCTAAGAGGATAAGAGGTATGTGTCCAGTGGTATAGTCCAGACTTACACAGATCTAATTTCTGCTGCTGCCATGGATCACTCTCACTCTTCACTCTCTCCGCCCGTGGCACACACACACACACACACACACACACACACACACACACACACACACACACACACACACACACACACATTAATTCACACACAAACACACACAGTCATAGTCACTCCCTCATTCATACCTGCATTCACTCACACATCACTCCTACTCTCCCAATCACACATACACACCCACACAGTCACTTCCTCATTCATACCTGCATTCACTCACACATCAATCTCTACTCTCCCAATCACACACACACACACACACACACACACAGACACACACACACACACACACACACACACACACACACACACACACACACACACACACACACAGTCACTTCCTCATTCATACATGTATTCATTCACACATCGCTCTCACTGTCTGTCACATTCACACACCACACACCCACTTACGCATTCATTCATACATCCCTCTCACTCTTCCGATCTCACACATACACACACACACAGTCACTTCCTCATTCATACCAGCATTCATTCATACATCCCTCTCATTCTTCCAATCTCACACATACACACACACACAGTCACTTCCTCATTCATACCTGCACTCACTCACACATTGCTCTCACTCTCTCGATCTCACACACACACACACACAGTCACTTCCTCATTCATACCTGCATTCATTCACACACACACACACACACACACACACACACACACACACACACACACACACACACACACACACAGCCACTTCCTCATTCATACCTGCATTCACTCACACAGCGCTCTCTCTCACTCTCCCGATCACACACACACGCACACACACACACACACACACACACACACACACACACACACACACACAGCCACTTCTTCATTCATTTGCTTTCATGCACACATTCACTCAGACATGCAGACAGACACACACACTCATACAGGCATTCACTTACCAGATGGCCCTGTTCCAAGTGCTCCAAGGCCTGGTACTAGTCCATGGCCCAGTGGTTGGGGACCGCTGCTATACTTGATGTCAGTTCTGCTAAAAAGCTACAGTGTAGGTCTAGACTTAGTTCACTATGAACTAATAAGCTTAGCTGCAAAATAAACCGCGAACTGTTCGCGGTTTATTTTGCAACTAAGCTTATTAGTTTGTGGCACCCATTTGGGGAAGCCACAGCTCCTACAGGGCACCACTGTGCACAATTTGGGAACCCCTGGCTTAGCATGTATTTTCTGATGGATATGAAGTCTGAAACTCAGATGTATGCAATTATTTAGGGACTTCGGTGCTCAATGATTTGCCAGAAAAAACACAAATTTTATGAGAAACAGACTAAAACTACGAGGCAAAAATCTGGACATTCTGCAAAATGGACAGCTGAGAGATATGCTTTCAAGTAACAATTTGCATACTTAAATTTCATAACTTGCATAGTTCACTCAAGTTTAATAACTTGGAATTTTCATTCAGAATGTCTACTAAGTAACCAGGGTTACCTTGCCTGTGTCTCCAGCATTGCCTCAAGTGGTCTTCCTTTAATCTCCTGGTCTCTCTGGTCTCAGACAGACTTTTGCCTGAATACCAGACTTTCACCAGTATGACTTTCTTAGACATTCTCTTGCCCAGGTATCAAGCTCCCACATGTATAGCTCCTGTGAAGAAGACACTTATCTGCATGCCTCTGCAATACTCCTGTTGGGAGAGGCAAATATCTCTGTTGATTCCAGCTTTTATTTTGTTTTGTTTTTATAGTACAGTTACTTTGGTACTTTTATAGGCCATCTCAAGACAGATCTTCCAACTCTTTCTAGGGTTGGGGTTGGTATAATGGTTAAGGTGTTTACCTCACTGGCACAAAGTACAGGTTTGATTTTCACCATGGGAAGCAGGGTTAGGCTTAAAAAGGCACCCTGTTGTCATCAGCCTAGTAATTATCTACGAACCCACCTATGGACCGTTTTATTGAATGACAAGTCTAATAACTCTAGTATATTACACAGACACACACACACACACACACACACACACACACACACACACACACACACACACACACACACACACAAACACACGCACACAGTTCACACATTTAAGTAAGTAATTTAAATAGAAAACTCAAGAGGTATCAGATCTGTTGTTTCATGCAGGAGGGTTAAATATGGGTCTTTTAAGAGTTGACCCTTAACTTTGATCTCTGGTTATATGTAGTTTAAAAATGATAACAAAAGTCTATAAACAAAATAAAATAAAAGATAGCTGGTGGTTAATGCTAACCTAGCAAGTTACTACTAATGATGATAGTAGACAACCGAACTGCTTGTGCTTTGTTGTAAAAATCAGGTCTCCTAGGAATATACTGAATGATAAATACATTACAACAGATGTTATCTGGGAGCATATATCCTTGCATTTTAGGCATAACTCTTAGGTCACCTGATAACTTTTCATCAAATTCATTTCTGAACTCACTTAACATGTCTTTGTGCAGAAATTAGCATTCTCTTCAACCCTCCTCTCTATATTGAAAGAAATCAGATTTTAGACTTGAGTTAGTTGTTTTCTAGTTAATCTACTACAATTTATCGATTTAAGCTCAATGTTGTTAAAATAAAGACCCATGTAAACTATGTGTTCTTCATTGTTAGTAAATGTGAACAAGTTAAATCACAGCTAAAAATATAAAGATAAAGAAACAATCTGACTCCATTAGTTATCTTAGTAAAGAATTTCTAAATTTTTCTCAGCTGTAAAGAACACATCCTGTATAATACAAGTAATAATACAGAGGGAAGAGAGCTAACACCATCTTTGAGAATGAAAAATGTAATTTATGTAGGTGCTGCTTCTGTGTTGTGCTGTTCTGGAACTTGCTGGACTGGACCCAAAGTCTTGCTGGCTGTTTACTGCAGAACCAGAAACACAGAGTTTTGCATGACTGCATCTGTAGTCTGTTTAAAGCACCAAGCCTTCCAAATTGCACACTGATAAAGAAATATATTTTGCAGCACAATACTATTTTACTATAAGCACGGTTACTAATAAATAACTTACTTTTATAACAAACAATATGTACGACTGTAGTTTACAAATTTAATGTGCAAAGTTTTTCCTTCACAACTGATATGAATGATGGATTTATGGCTTTCATATGACTTACACAATAAACACAATAAACATTTATCACACCACACATGGTTTTGTTTAAAATACCAGTCAAATATTGTAATACATTTGCATAATGCCTTACTATCACCTTGTCCTAATAAGGTTTTAGGTTTGCTAATATGCTGTTTATACCAATATTCCATTCTATTATCACCTTCACTGGCATCCACACTGTATGTAACACAGAAAAGTTTTCTTACCAGTCAACAGAGTGGCAGATGGCCATGCTGCTTTACTGTAGATGGTTTAAAAGTCTCTGTAGTCACTTGTGAAGTTGGTAAAACAAAACTTGCAGTTTCAGTCTTACACTTTGCTTATTTACCTTTCTTGGAGAATTTATGGCACTGCTTACTTTTCTGCACTGCAGTTGCACTCTGGATTCAGACATCTGAGAATTTGTACTTTTGCGAACTATAGAAATTGTAGAAAACTGAAGTACTCAACATAAATGTTAGTTACTGTGCTTTTACTAGAGTGACCTTATACAAGGCATCACCACTCTCCCTGTGTTCAGATACAGGCTAGGGTCACCATTGAAAATGTTAAATTATGCAGGTGCTACTTCTGTGCTGTGCTGTACTGGAACTTGCTGGACTGGACCCAAAGTCTTGCTGGCTGTTTACTGCTGAATCAGAGACACAGAGTTTTGCATGACTGCATCTGTAGTCTGTTTAAAGCACCAAGCCTTCCAAATTGCACACTGATAAAGAAATACATTTTGCAGCACAATACTATTTTACTATAAGCACAGTTACTAATAAATAACTTATTTTTATAACAAACAAGATGTACGACTGTAGTTTACAAATTTAATGTGCAAAGTTTTTCCTTCACAAGTGATATGGACGACAGATTTATAGCTTTCCATTCTCCAGTTACCTCGGAACCTGAGTTCCTACAAAATACCTCTAACAAACTCTTATATAGCCTATTTGTCATGCACTTCAAATCCTACTTTTCTCTTGGTATCTTTTTTGGGCTTTTGTAGGAAATCATGTAATGTCTGTTTTTAGACTTTTCTATTGTCCTTTTGTGAAACCATTTAATCATGCAATATTTGCCTTTTAGAATTGTTTTCTGTTGATTCTATAAAAAGCCATGTCTATTTATCTGTGAGGAATTACATCAAACTTTTCTTAATATTGTGACAAACATGTATTTTAGAAAATATTTTGAGGAAAACATGTAAAGGCATATCCATTGACAGAAGTCTGTAAGGAAACATCTGTGAGAATGAAACTGCTCAGGAAATATCTTGTGTCCATTACTAGATCTGCAAACATGAGAAAAGCATGTAATACTTGCTTTCCAAAACTATACATATAGTATGGATGCCCATTTTACATTATTAAACTCTATACCTACATTCAAACAAACTTTTTATTCTATGCTTTATCTTTCAGCATCTTTACAACAGAATTAATTTCAATCTTTTATTCACTGTTGAACACGTGGGCGGCCATGGTGGTGCAGTGGTTAGTGTTGTTGCATCACAGCAAGAGGTTCTCTGGTTTGATCCTTGGTGGGGGTGCCTTCTGTGCAGAGTCTGCATGTCTGCCCTGTGGTCGCGTGGGTTTCCTCTGGGTGCTCCGGTTTCCCCCCACATCCCAAAGACATGCTGTGGGAGGATTGGAGACTCTAAATTGGCCCTAGGCATGAGTGTGTGCATGTACGTGTCTTCTGTGGAAGGTTGGGCGCCGGGCTAGCAACTTGACACAATAAAACTCTACTGCCAATCATGAGCGGACAGGTGATCCACTGTGACGACACCTAATCGGGAAAAGCCAAAAGAAGAAATTCACTGTTGAACACATTCTAACAGAGAAGTGGCTTTAAATGTGTTCCTTATAACAATATTTTTATTTATTTATATGTTTGACATTTGTTGATCAGGAGTGCCCGTCTAAGCTAGAGCCCTTTCTCAACAGAGGCCAGGGAAGAAAAGCTCCACAAACATACATAGATTGTTTACAAAAGTAGCACTTTATAGCAACATTACAGAGAAAATAGAGCGTGGTAAACACTTGGTTACAAATATTTTGCTGTTTGTTGAGAATGTACAGAGCATGAAGAAAGCAGCTGTCAAACTATTTACAAGATAAAATCATATATACAATAAAGGAAGAGAAGGTAAGATATGAAACTCATATTCGGGGGATAAAGAGTTAGTACACAATTTCAGAAAAGAGGTTAACAGAGAAGAAGTTAGGAGAAGAGGAACAAGGTGGGAAAGTGAGAGGGAGCAAGAAGTAGTGCAGTTTAGTAGATAGTAAGGTCAGAGAGACAGGGATTCTTGAGTGTTGCTTGGAGAAGGAAGTTCAAGCTGGGTTTTTACAGTTACATGTCCAAGTATTTAGTAGGTATTCTTTGACAGCTTTTTTGAATTCGTGTGTATGAGTTATTTTTCTGATGACCAAGGGAAGCTTGTTCCAGGATAGGGGAGGACAATAGCTATATATGTTTTGGCCTATAGTTTACTTTCAAAATTACAAAAGGCAAAACAATTTCCGTTCGCAATTTCGAAGTAAACAATTGAAACCAGAATCTCAACAGCGTTACAATGTTGACTCAGTTGATCGACTCAGCAGAGTCGACATTGTCTTCGAAAACATCAAGTGATATCGTATAGGAGCTCATGTAAATGAAACTACTATACAACATATCACGTTTTTGCACCCTCCCGTGTGTACAGTGATATCCGTACAGTTTGTCGAACACACTTATGCGAATGCACTACTGCATTTGCATAAGTGTGTTCGACTTTGCAATACACTTAACATTTTGTGAACAACAATCTGACTTTTGGCATAATACATGCCATCAGATTGTCATTTGCACAAATGATAGTAAACTATATATATATATATATATATATATATATATATATATATATATATATATAAAGACACACACACATATATATATATATGTGTGTGCATATATATATATATATATATATATATATATATATATATATATATATATATATATATATATATATATATATATATATATATATATATATATATATATATATAAATGTTTTTGGTCAGAGCTCCTGAGGTTTATAGCTGGATTATAAAGAGAGATGAGAGAGGAGATGTCTGGACAGGAGGAGGGCTCATAGAGAATGGAATAAATAATAAGTAGTTGAGAGAACAGAAGTTGATTGGGGAACTTTAACCAGTTTAAAGCCTTGAGTGAAAGACAGTGATGAGAATTAGACATCTGGTTATCTGCAAACCTGGCTATTTTGTTGTAGGTGGTTTACAGTTTAGTTAGTAGAGAGGACTGTAGGTTAGTTAAGATTTGTGAGCTGTAGAGGAGGCTGGGGAGAAGGTAGGTATAGGCAAGAGAGATTTGAGAATCTTTTGTAAGGAACTTTTTATTTCTGTAGACTAATCCAAGTTTTTGGTGGGTTTTCTTTATGCAATGGTGGACATGGAGGTTGAATTTGAGTTGATCATCTACAATCCCACCAAGAAGTTTAGTGTGAGTTCCATTGCCGATGACAGTGCTGTTAAGTGATGTTACAGAGAAGGTGGGTCTGAGGTGTATGAGAGATTTTGGGAGGAATAGTAGAAGTTTGGTCTTTTTGGGATTGAGTATTATTTTTTTAGAGAGCCAGTTTTCAATAGAGATGAAGGAGCTTTGGATGAGGGTGTGCAGGTCAAACAGGGTATCAGAGGTGGAGATGATAGTGGAGTCATTGGCATACTGAATGAGAGAAGAGTGAAGACAGGATGAGTAGAGGTGGTTAGTGAAGATGTTAAACAATAAGGGATGAAGAATTGACCCTTGAGGAACTCCCAATTTGATGGGGAGGAAGGGAGATAGTGTGGAGAGACATTTAACAGATTGCTGTCTGTTGGAGAGGTAGCTGATAAACCAGGAGATGGTTGAATTACAGAGGATGAGGTTGGAGAGTTTGGAAAGGAGAATGGGGTGAGAGACAGTCTCAAAAGCTTTAGAGAGGTCTAGAAAGAGACAGGAAATGAGTTTGTTGTTATCTCTGGCTAGGGTGATAGAGAGGGTTAAAGAAATGAAGGCAGTTGTAGTACTGTGATTTGGATGGAAGCCATGTTGGGTGGGGGTGAGTAGGTTTCTAGGAATAGACAGTCCAGTGTTTGCTTATATACACATTTTTCTAGTATTTTAAAGGGGGGGGCAGTATTGCTATAGGTTGGTAGTTAGATAGTTCAGTATTGTAGTTATGGGTCTACTTTACATGGTTGACATTTCAGAAAGTCGCCTTCATATGGGGGCGACCGACATGATGACGACTTTTCAAAAAAAATCAACCAAATAAAATAAAAAAACACAACAAACACTTACCTTTAAAAACTGCCCCCCACACCCCCTGTAACTTTAATATACCAACTCCAAGATCGCACTACAGTGCAGAAGTGGGAAATTTTCCCATTCTTCACTGTGCAGAGATAACGGTTCCCCATGGTCAGCTTTTCAAAAGTCAATCATATGGTCTTGGCCATATGAAAGTCAACTTTATGAAAAGTCAACCATGTGAAGGGGACCCGCAGTTATATATGATATGCTACAATTGACGTATGTTCCTTATAACTATATAGTATTGTAGTCATGTATGATATGCTACAATTGAAGGAAAACCAATTATTGACTAAGGTTCCTAAGTCCCTGCAATGATCCATTGAACTAATAATATTTTTTCTTAGCATATGGGTACAGCCTTTCAGTCTTTCCAAAGTGCACCGATCCATATTTCTCAATTTTAATAGTAGGCTGTTATTATCAACAGACCGTGCATATAGCATACCTAAGTACATCTGTAATGCATGTTCATTAAAACAAATAAAGGCCATGTCCATTTTAATATCATCTGCGTACTTTGGATAGCAAATATTATTAGTGGTTGAGACTAAATATGTTAAATTGTAAGTGGCCTAAAGTGACTCTGAGAATCACCACAGATTCTATGATGTAACAAGGAACTTTTCTTTTATAGACACTGAGAAAGCTCTCCCTTTGAGACAATTAATTACGCTATCATAATGTACAAATTAACTCCCATAACCTTAAGTTCGGCATTTACCATTCAGTGAATGGGTAACTTGAAGAAAGCAATTGCCCTGATCCTAACTTCCTGAATTTGCAACTTCTAGAACATTTTGGTATGTATCATTTTTTTTTGTTGCAAGATCACGGTTGCACAAGTTGGTTTTCACACTTGTTTTCCCTATGGTTGTACAACCATATAGTCAGTATACATAAATAAGGAGAGGGTGAAGGTACAGAGAAGCATGCCACCCTGCTTGCAAAAATGATTGTTAAGGTTGTCTCCTCTGCAGTTTCGATGAGTGCATTAATTGACAAATTTTGACTTGTCCAGTTAGCGGTTGGCAGGTTGTGCATCAACTAGTCAAAGCTGATGCATCTTAAGGATCTCAGTTATGTTATGGTGAGGAACAATGTCATGTCTTTGGCATGTCCAAGTAGTCAACATCCATTGGCAACCTCTCATGTGAGGCATCAAGTTACATTTCAAATGGACACCAGCACATTTAGTAAACGGCAACTGTTCTTAATAGACACCTAGCGCGACAGGCCATTGAAAATTAGGTTATATTTAAAAGTATTACAGAATAAGTTTCTCTTTGAGTCCTAAGAAGTTAATCATTACTTTTCTTCAAAAACTATTTTCATGCATATATACATAGGAAGTACAGAATATCAGCATGTAGGTTTGGGAATCAAGCTTCATGAAGGCCAATAAGCTTGCAACAGACTCCATTATTGAGTGACCACAAACCACATATATCAACAATAACATATCCATCATATCTTAAAATGTTGGAAGAAGGAAACATATAAGTTAGTTGTACACAAAAAAGAAGTAAGGATGCTGATAGTGAGTTACCTTAAATAATTGATCCATGAAGATACATAGTTAAAGTAAATACTATATTTTGTTCAATTATCAACCATACACTACATTGTCTTCTACTTTCAAAAGAGAATATGACATGGTATATTGGGTTCCATAACTTGATTGAAGTACACTTTGTTCGAATCTATGACATTTGAATTAAAGTGACTGAATGTCATACGTATTGAAGAAATGCAGCAGAACTCTTGTTTTGAGTGAGATTCTTTAATACTGGAGGAAGTTCCCCTGCACTGTGTGACATTGGAGTTGATATATTTAAGTTAGAAGGGGTGTGAGAGGTGTGTGTGTGTGTGTGTGTGGGGGGGGGGGGGGGGTTGTCCCATGCAAAAAAAAAAAAAAGTTAAAGTAGATTTGTTTGATTCAAATAACACTTAAGGTGATATTCTGGTCTTCATTGTATCTTCATTGGTGAATAGATTTCAGATTAAATGTTCTTCTATTAAGTGACATAAACTCAATTTTACTTGCTACTTTTCTGTTTCTTGTGAACTTCTACCACTACAGAGCAAATTATTTTAAATGTTGTATTTTGTGCTTGTATGTACACTCTTGTACTTTAACTCATGTCTGGTGAAAAAATTGTTAGTTTAAACCTAGCTCACTTGTTCTGCATTTGCATCATAAATTTAATGCAGAAAATCACTCATTCAACAGGAAAACAGATAAAAGTGCATTTTTTGTAAGTTAAAGAGTAAGAACGAATTCAGTTTAGAATAATTTCCCTTGAAAATTCCATGACACCCGAATGGGCCATTTTAATTATTTACTTCACACACAGTGACTGGGAAAGACACATTCCATTGCTGAAGGCTTCCACTATGAGTGGGTAAAGTTAAAACCTGAACTACATTCCCTGAAAAAAGGCTGAAAAAAATACTTTTTTAACTGTTTTTAGCAGGGGGCAAGTCCCCCACACCCACAAACTAATATGTACCAACTCCTCAGTCACACCAACTCAGAGAATGGGGGGCATCAATACCAGCGCAATTCACCAACAGTGATTTCCAATGGTGGAGCTCTGATCCTTGGCAGGCTGAATTATGGATGAATGAAGCTTGATAATTCAATCTTTGTTCATCCATAGGTTACCCTGCTGAACAACTTTGCAGTCTTTCTAATGGTTCTTTCTGGCTACATGTAGCCTGGGTGTAAGAGACTATGGATAACCATATATGCTGACAATGGCAAACAGTGTATCATAATTATTTCAATAAAAAATGCCAATGTTTTTTAACATAGTCCTCAACACCTCACACAGTAATAAGTGCCTCACATTTAATATCAGTAAATGTTGCATTGTGAGACTTTGCAAAAAGAGCATGCATTATGATTATGATCATGTCATAAAAATAACTCCATTAAAGATCTAGTGGGGGAAACAGAGCATAATTTAAATTTTAACCATTGCATATCCAACAAAAGTATGTCATATCACTTTGTGGGGATCAGTATACCACTCTAGGCCTCACTGATTAGACCCATTATTGTGTATAATACTGCATTTTGTAGCTTTCAAACAAGAACCTCAAAGAACATGAAAATGTAATAGTAAATAGAACGATTATATATTTGGAAAACTTTATTCTTCAGAAATGCTTCAGGAATTCTCATAATTTCTTATATGTTACTTAATAGTGACTTCAGCCTTGTAGGTAATACAATGCCTGTTTTGGTTCTGTTTGAAAGCCTAAGACTGAACCCCACAACTGGGGGAGCTAACACTAGGATGTGGAACCTGTGACAACCGTGCCTGGGTCCAGCAATCAAGGAGCCTTATTCCTTACCACTAACACCAGGGAGGTCATCTCATAGAAGAGAGGAAAGGATAAGTAATACACAAAGTAAAGTACAATTTCCTTTAAATACACACAGAGATCAAAGTCAGTCTGGGGCAGGTTGCTCCCTTGCTCACCAGGTCCCCAATAAGACTACCCACTGGCACAGCTATAGGGCCCAGGTCCCAGCCTAGCTGGGCAAGCTAAAACATCCAGTACCCTCTCTGCCCAACCAGTGCTTCGTGTCCTTGCCCAAGTAGCTGACACAACACACACACACTTTCAGATAAGTATTTATACAACTTCACAGACACTCCTGGGAAAGGCTGACAGATTCTCCAGCTGTGCTCCTTTACCCAGACTATACATTAGTAATTACTGCCACCACCCAACTAATAATATCAGCTACTAAAAGGCCCTTAAAAAGAGTGTCCAATTATTACTGTGCAATATTATTATCCAATGGTAGTACGACTAACAGTCAAGGCTTACTTTAGAGTGGCCTATTACAATAACCTCTATAAAGATGCAATGTACTCTAGAGCTTATCTCTACACAAACCAGCCACAGGTAGAAGGTTTTAAAAATATTTAATAATAAATAATAAAAACACAAGACAAAACTACTACACCACAGAGATATCTAAGAGTTCAGATATCACACAGAAACATAAAATAATACAGTAGGACAGGTCTGATTTCAAAGAAAAATACCTAATTAATCTTTACTAGTTTTAACTATTCCTGCAAGAAATCACAGTGTTAAAGCTTACTTTGAGCACAAGGCAGAGTGCTGATAAGTTGGATATCAAGATCAAAATGCTTCCAGTCTCTTGTGAGAAATAGTATGTAAATATTACTAACAAACATGTCTCTAAGGCCCTCCCAAATTACATCATTTGTGACATGTAGGTTTTCACAGTATTCATATTGCATCATCTTAACACCTGGTCTGAGTTCTCAGGCCACAAACTGCATTAGTTAGCAATCTAACACCTGCACAGAAACTTACAACAATAGAAGACATTTCACATGTATATTCTAACAGAAACAAGAGCAATAAAGCACATTCCATATCTAAATTCTGGTCATAAACTTTAGCCTAAAAACAATGGGCATGAAAACTTCATCCAGCCGCACTGGAGCCGAATTCTAACATGAAAGGGTCACAACATGCTTCACTGGGCCAGTAGAGTGCAATGCTGTCACATATTTTGCAGTTCCACATTTCACAGTATTCTTTACACTCAAGAAACATGCCTGTATTTTACATTTATTATCAAGAAAACATGCCTGTATTTTACATTTATTTACAAATGCCAGAATTATATATCAAATTCTATTTGACTAGGCTGGCAGCCTTCGCCATCTTTCCCCAATCCTCACACCCCCCCTGGGGAACTCAAGCAAGTTTTTCAAGTGCTCCTTCAGAAACATCGCTTGAGAGTGTCAGGTCTATCTGGGTGTACCTCACCCCATTCCCTGTCTTGAGAGCCCACCTGCATTGGCATTACTACTCCCACTGCAGTGCTGCACTGACATATCATATGCTTGCAACCCCAGGCTCCATCTTAGCAACTTGGCATTTTGCTGACTGGCTCTGTTTAACCATGTTAGAGGGTTATGATCTGTCATCACAGTGAATTTTCTTCCATACAGATAAGGCTGACGTTTTTTGTAGTGCCCACACTATGGCTAGAAATTGCTTTTCTACCACTGCATAGCATTCCTGCCTGGGTTGGAGCCTACAACTGAGATAAACCACTGGGTGCTCTTCTCCCTCTGAAGAAATCTGGCTAAGTACAGCCCCCACCCCATAGTTTTAAGCATCCACCTTCACAACAAAGTCTTTGCTGTAGTCTGGGCTGGCTAACACAGGGGGTCCTCCCAAAGCTTCCTTAAGCTTCTGAAATGCCTGCTCACATGCTGGGGTCCACACTACCTTATCTGGCCTGTTCTTCCTTGTCTGGTCTGTGAGGGGAGCAGCTATGGTACTATAATTGGGAAAAAACTTTCTGTAGTACCCTGCTGTCCCTAAGAATGCCCTCACCTGCTTTTTGGTAACAGGTGCAGGCCATGCCTGAATAACGCCCACTTTGGCAGGTTCTGGCCTTATCTTACCACTCCCCAATCTATGTCCTAGGTAGGAGACCTCTGCCATACCCACCTGACATTTGCTTGGCTTAATGGTCAACCCTGCCCTCTTTAGTCTTCCCAGCACCTCCCTGACATGCTGAAGGTGCTCTTGCCAGGAATGGCTGTAGATAGCAACATTATCCATGTAAGCAAGGGCAAACCCTCCTGCTCCTGCTAAGATATGATCTACCAGCCTCTGGAAAGTCACTGGGGCATTATTCATCCCAAAGGGCATCTTTGTGAGCTCATACAAGCCAAAAGGAGTCACAAAGGCTGACTTCTCTCTAGCACTGGAAGTCAAGGGCACCTGCCAGTAACCCTTGGTACGATTAATGGTTGTAAGATACTTAGCCCCACCCAGCTGCTCTAGGGCCTCATCTGTCCTAGGTATGGGGTAAGCATCTGCCTCTGTGTGACTATTTAATTTCCTGTAATCCACACAGGACCTGGTGCTGCCATCCTTCTTTGGCACCAGTACCACTGGTGAGGCCCAGGGACTGTTGGACTCCTGAATCACCCCTAGTTCCAACATCTCTTGTACCTCTTCCTTCAGTGTCTGTTTGACTCTCTCAGGCACCCTATAAGGGGCCTGCCTGATAGGCCTTAGTGGTCCTGTATCCACCTGGTGCTGCACCAGGTGGGTGCTCTCTGGTTTCTCGGTGAACATGCCCCACACGCTCCTGCAACACTGCTCAGATTTCTTGAACCTGGGCAGGAGATAGCTGCTGGGACATTGCTACCCCTTCCACCGAGGTGTCATCCCGAGCCTCACTGAGGAGATCAGTCCCCAGATCTCCCTCAGACTAATCCTGCAATCCATTGCAAATGTTCAGCACAAGGACCTCCCTATCATGGTAAGGTTTCATCATGTTAACATGGTACAATTTTTGCCCCTGCCATCTGCCTAGCACTTCCACCATGTAGTTAACATCACTTACCTTTTTTACCACCTTGTAGGGTCCCTCCCAAGCTGCCTGCAACTTGTTGTGTCTGATAGGAATGAGAACCATCACCTGCTGCCCTACAACATACTCTCCAGCTCAAGCATTCCTGTCATACCACACCTTTTTCTGTTGTTGGGCTTCTGCCAGGTTTTCCTGGGCCAAGCCCATGAGTTCCCTGAGCCTTGTCCTGATGGTTAGGATGTATGCCACAACAGACTCCTTGTGAGACTTACACTCACCTTCCCACTCATCTCAAATTAAATCAAGCGGTCCCCTCACCCTATGCCCATACAGCAACTCAAAGGGTGACAAACCTGTGGATTCCTGGGGAACCTCTCTGTAAGCAAATGACAGATGGGGCAAATATTTGTCGCACTCCCTCTTAAACTGATCTGCAAATGCCCGTACCATGGACTTAATTGTAGAGTTTAACCTCTCAGCAAGACCATTATTCTGGGGATGGTAGGGGGTGGTCTTCATGTGCTTCACCCCACAGCAGGACATCCACAGACAAGCCAGCAGGTCTGACATAAAATTGGCACCTCTGTCAGACATTGGGAAACCTACCCTGCTGAAAATCTTTAGCAAAGCATTTGCCACCTTCTCTGCCTCAATGGAGGACAAAGCCACTCGCTCAGGGTATTGTGTAGCATAATCTACAATCACTAGGATATACTTTTTCCCTGTGGAACTTGGAGTACTCAGAGGACCCACAATATCCATAGCTACCCTCTGAAATGGCTCCTCAGTCTGACGGGTCTACTTCACATTGTCGTAAGCTGACAATATTGAGTCTGATATTGTAGCCACGACAATATCGAAAGTGAAGAACATCGTGGAAGTAAACAGAAATCTCCGTAAGGGGAGATTTCCATTTACCTCAATGCAGTGCGGTCTTGGAGTTGGTATATTTAAGTAGAGGGGTGTGGAGGGTGCAGAGGGGCTTGCCCCCCTGCCTACGCCATTTATTTTTTTTTATTTGTTTTTTTTTTTATGTTATTCGATGCTTTACTTAATCGATCAATAAAGTTCGACCTTTATTGATTCGATTAAGTAAACTTTCGATAACGTGATATAGATGCCTCCTGCCTTGTCTACCATATGGCACTACTCACAGGTCCTGCAGTACCCTGTTACATCTCTGGAAATTCCAGGCCAATAGAAGTTTTGCATAATACACCTCTTCATACATTTTATGCCTATATGACCTGCAAAGGGAATATCATGGGCTATGGCTAGAAGGGCCAGACAGTAAGCTCTAGGCACTACCAACTGCTGTACTCTCTCACCTTCTAGACCTTCCTCAGGGGTCCATGCTAAGTATAGTAACCCTTTGTTCCAGTATACAGATTCTCCCTTCCATTGAGTATCAGGTGCCTCCCTAGCTTCCTGACTCAGGCCTTGCAATGTAGGGTCTGAGAGCTGAGCCTGTCTCAAGTCTCTCCTTGTAACCTTTCCCAGCTCCCCTTCCACAGGAAGTCTGGCATCCTCTGACAGCGGTGCCTCACTGTCAGCCTGGGTACTACTATTCACCTCTACCTTTGCAGTTACCCTGTCCAAGGGAACATCAGTACCCACAAGCAGCTGTGGCTCACATTCAGTCTCACTGCTACAGCGTAGCTCACTCCCTGAAGTAACCACCTCAGCAGTCCTGGCTGCAAGTATGCAGTCTGTCTGGGTCTCCCCAGGCTACCAGACCCACATGCTTGTCTCCTAGCCTTACTGCATGTAACTGCATAAGTACATAGTACTGCCTCATCCAAATCCTTCCCTCTCAGGACACCTGCAGGATGGCAGTTCCATACCCCTGTTTTCTCAAGACAACCTACTGTTGGCATTTTGTCTTTCCCACTTACTGGCTCTTTCACCTTTTGTTCCCCACCTTGCCTCCGTGGACATCTGTATGCCACATGGCCCCACTGGTTGCATTCAAAACATTTAACCCTAGCTCCTGGACATGTACCTGGACTAGTGGCTTCCCCTGCTATTGGCAGATTCAATTGGGGAAGTCTATGCTGCCGATCATGGATACCTTTACTCCCATGAGCAGTACTGGGGGTCCCGTTCCTGTGCAGGGTTGCCCTGCTGGCCAGGTATAGGTCTCCTTTCTTCCCCAACTCCTCTGAAGTAGCACACTGTGTGTCAGCTAACTAGATCCTCATGTCCTCAGACAAAGTGCTAAGGGTTTGTTCCCTTACCAAAAGGTCTGCCAGCCCTTCAAAAGTG
Organism: Protopterus annectens; assembly: GCF_019279795.1. NCBI lineage: Eukaryota > Metazoa > Chordata > Ceratodontiformes > Protopteridae > Protopterus > Protopterus annectens. Next base: position 1,642,530,919 of record NC_056731.1, on the reverse strand, counting down.
GTGACCTGACATCCACTCACCCAGCTATGAAAATAAGTGCTCAGTTCAGCAATATATTCACATACATTTTCATCTGCCTTGTGTCTATGCTCACGAAACTTTTTCCTATACATTTCTGGTGTTAGCTTAAAACATTCTAATAAATGTCTTTTTACAACAGTATAATCAAAACAGTCAGTGTCATGCATTTTTGCTAAGAAGTTACAGCTTTACCATGGAGTAAGGGGGTCAGGAACCGTACCCAGAGCCCTTGGTCAACTTCATATCATTTACATACCCACTCAAACATATGAATGAAGCTATCAAAATTATCCTCCTCTTTAAACTGTGGAAGAAATTTACTGACCTTTTCTGCTTCTGGGGTCCAGTTACTCCCTTCCCCATTACCTACATGACTCTGGCAAAAAGTCAACATTCCCCTCTCATGCCTCCTCTGCCGTTCATTTTCCTCAACTTGTAGACTCCTCATTTTCTCAGCTGCTTCTAGTTCCATACGCCTGGCCTCCACCTCAAGTCTCTTTAGCTCCAGCGGGATTTTTAAGTCCACTGCAGAAAGGTTGAGCTGTCCATTCTCCAAGGATATTGTATCTCCACTGTCAGTCTGATTGTCCTCCAGGCTGCTGTTTTCTTATGCAGCTGTAACCAAGGCTGCAATCAGGTCTGCTTTAGTCAGGTTTCCATGCACCAGTCCCCTAGCCTGGCACATCTCCACCAGCTGGCTCCTTGTCAACTTTCCATACTATTCTGCTGACATGCTGCCTGCTCACCCTAACACTAAGCTAACAAAAGAAATAAAACAATTGTGATCTGAACTCTGAGTATACACTGCGTGGCTGTTTTAGAGTACAAAACACTTTTAGAGATCACTGTACATAAGCTACAGGAATTCACTCTACCCCACACCACTACAAGCCAATTAGTATGTGAAGTAGATGTCACCACTGCCAAACTCTTGTGACAACCATTCCTGAGCCCAGCAATCAAGGAGCCTCAATCCTCACCACTAACACCAGGGAAGTTGTCTCATAGAGGAGAGGAAAGGATAATTAATACACACAGTAAAGTACAATTGACCTTAAGTGCACACAGAGATCACAGTCAGTCTGGGGCTAGTTGCTCCCTTACTCACCAGGTCCCCAATGGCACAGCTATAGGGTCCAGGTCTCAGCCTAGCTGGGCAAGCTAAAACCTCCAGTACCCTCTCTATCCAACCAGTGCTTCGTGTCCCTGCCCAAGTAGCTGACACAACACACACACACTTTGAGGTAAGTATTTATACAACTTCACAGACACTCCTTGGAAAGGCTGACACAGATTCTCCAACTATGCCACTTTACCCAGACTGTACGTTAGTAATTACTGCCACCACCCAACTAATAATATCAGCTACTAAATGGCCCTTAAAAGGGTGTCCAATTATTACTGTGCAATATTATTATCCAATGGTAGTATGACTAACAGTCAAGGCTTACTTTAGAGTGGCCTATTACAATAACCTCTATAAATATGCAATGTACTCTAGAGCTTATCTCTACACAAACCAGCCACAGGTAGAAGGTTTTAAAAATATTTAATAATAAATAATTAAAACACAAGACAAAACTACTACACCACAGAGATATCTAAGCATTCAGAGATCACACAGAAACTTAAAATAATACAGTAGGACAGGTCTGATTTCAAAGAAAAATACCTACTTAATCTTTACTAGCTTTAACTATTCCTGCAAGAAATCACAGTGCTAAAACTTAAATGTGAGCACAAGGCAGATTGCTAATAAGTTGGTTATCAAGATCAAAATGCTTCCAGTCTCTTGTGAGAAATAGTATTTAAACATTACTAACAAACGTGTATCTAAGGCCCTCCCAAATTACATAATTTTTGACACTTAGGTTTTCCTGGTATTCATATTGCATCATCGTAACACCTGGTCTGAGTTCTCAGGCCACAAACTGCATTATTTAGCAATCTAACACCTGCACAGAAACTTACAACAATAGAAGACATTTCACATGTATATTCTAACAGAAACGAGAGCAATAAAGCACATTCCACATCTAAATTCTGGTCATAAACTTTAGCCTTAAAACAATGGGCATGAAACCTTCATTCAGCCGCACTGGAGCCGAATTCTAACATGAAAGGGTCACAACATGCTTCACTGGGCCAGTAGAGTGCAATGTTGTCACATATTTTGCAGTTCCACATTTCACAGTATTCTTTACACTCAAGAAACATGCCTGTATTTTACATTTATTATCAAGAAAACATGCCTGTATTTTACATTTATTTACAAATGCCAGAATTATATATCAAATTCTATTTGACTAGACTGGCAGCCTTCACCCATCTCTCCCCCATTCATCACAAAACCTAATACCAAAAATAAATATAAATAATGCAAAAAAGTAATAAATACATTACACGACACCTACCACGACTATGGAATAAACTTCCCCTTACTGTTAGAAGTCAGTCATTAAAGTCATTCAAATATAATAATTATATATAAATGAGAAGTTGAAAATATCACCAGTTGTTATAACAGTTATAAGCCTGACAATCTAACTTGTGAACCTATAACAGGACAACAGAATAAGCATATAATCCACAAACAGTATGTGCTGTAGTAGTGGATTGTTCACATTTGCTGTAACATGAAGTTGCATATGGTTGAAATGGGAATCAGGAGAGGAAGAATAGACACTGGTAAGCAAAAGAGGCACATATATTCTGAAAGAAAGTAGGTGTATATTTTACATTTTTAATCAGAAAGTCAGAGATAAAGGAGACAAAGAAACATTTTAAATTTACCACTTTTTGCAGAATGTCTTCTTATACACTACTTATTATAACATCTAGAAACAATATTAGTGAGGACTGGTAACACATAAATATTAGATCACAATAACCTGGGCTGCAGTGGAATCAGACAAAGAAACCACATACTTAGTTCACAGGAATCCACCACAGCAGGGCAATGAGAATATCTGAGGAAGACAAACTGTTTATCTATCTAACCATGACAACTTAATGTGACTTTAAAAGGAAATGTGCATAGGTGTAAAAATTGTGTAAAATGACTGTGTTCTAACTGCATGAGAAAGAACAAAACATTTAATTCATTTAATTGCATTATGAATAGTAACATGTTTATGGCACGTAGCCGTGTAAGTTATTTTCCTTCATAACACCCCCAAACACACATAAGACTACAGTTCTTGTAAAGAAATATGACGCACCATGAATGAAAGGGCTGTAAGTGTACTACCGGAATCAGTGACCTACCCCAAGCTCCGGTGGGGGGGGGGGTGTTCTTAATGCTCCCAGCATATCCCTCCCAAACCCAAAAGACACGTTGCAACTGCTAACATGGCGGGAGACCGCAGCCGCCGGGGGCTACATGTCCTTTGATTTGGAGGGAGATGCTAACTTATCACGGTACTGCTTGTCCATCTTAACGTCTGAACTGAAAACAGATACACAGCACTAAGTCCACGTTATAAGAAAGGCGACATTCTAAGCAGCTCTGTTGCCGAGAATACACCTTTTTTTCGTGCAAACAAAAGGTGTGAACGAAAATTCATAAACTAAATGATGGTCTGGTGTGGTGGTGACCCTGAGTTACATAATATACACAAATAAAACTCCTTCAATGTATTCTACACCATAGACTTAAAATAATGCATACTTAATTTATTACTATAGTGCAGGCTTTAGAAAATGTACCTTTATAAAATGCAGCGTTTTACGCAATGTAAATTTCTTTCCTTTCAACTTCATTTGCAATGCATTTGTATGTGGAAGAACAGAACAAAGTAGTGCCCAAGTCTGACAAAATGAATTTGTACACCGGCATTCAAGTCGGACTATACCCATTTTAGACAACTTAAACAAACTGTTACCTTTAATACGTTAAGGAAAATATGGCATGTAGCCGACCGTGCCTTCAAGGGTGCCCCCACTAAGTGAAACAGTTAATTGAGGTACCGCGTCGCTTAGCCAACTGTCACCAGCCACACACACACACACACACACACACACACACACACAACAGGCTTCTAATTTCTACAGTATTAGTTCCCTTCAGTCTACACCAAGAAAAAGGGAGAAGGTGGACTACCTTTTCCACGACGTCTGCGGCATCTCGCTGCCGAAGCCCCCTCTGTTTCACCTTTTCAGCGTTAAAGAACGGAGAGATCAGTATGAGAGTCAAACCCCCGAAGAGCAGCCAGTGAGTTATGCGGACACTCGTCATTTTAACCATTATAAAAACTATTAATAAATGAGACTAATTCTGCCGTTACTCAGCTGCACTGCTGCACTCTGCTAGACTACTTAAACGTCCAAGGGTTTATTGGCACGGTACAGACTGCATGAATGAGACAGTGTTTCATCCCACAGCGTGGAACCCCCTGGAGGTTACAGCTCTTAGCACTTATGTCATGCTCTCCACCGCCTACCAGACTCCCACAGTCAGCGCCAGATCCCACCCATCCTTCAGTGAGTACTTAAACCACTGCGGCCGCAGCCGTAGTTCGAGCCTCCACTTCGGACCAACTTCAGCCGCAGCAAACTTAAGTCGCTTTATATTACATTGCTTAGCATGCCTCTCAACTTAGAGGAAGAAATCTGGGCAAAATCACAAAAAATTAAGGTGCAAAGGCTCAAAAATAGGGACACCTTTTAAATATTGCTCTTACAAACTTGATACACTAACAAATTTTGCGTTAGCATGAAGTTTCTGAAGGTATGAAGTCTGAAACTCAAATGTCTGCAATTATTTTCTGACTTCCGTCCTCAGTGATTTATCAGAAAACCACAATTTTGTGAGAGACAGGCCTAAAATATGAAGCAGAAATCTGGACAGTTAAGCTTACCTATCGAGTGAAAGAGCATCTCTAAACTAACTCTGATCTTTGAAAATATTGCTTTGTCCATTTAAAAATGGCTAATTTTGTGATAGTGGATTGGATTCACTAAAGCATGCACAAGGCAGCACATTTCCTTTTCACCAGAAATCAAATGAATATCCATTCAAATCCACATATTGGGTGAATAGTACCGCTATTATTAATGTAACGCTTATTTATTTATTTTTTTCAATTGCTGAGTTCGATTCTTGATGAGGTAAGAGTTTCAGAGCTATGAAAGTGCAAATGGTGTGCTTTGTGTCGCGTCTGCTTCCTGATGCTGCTAAAACCACTACAGATTAACAGAAACTGGCACACACACGCGCACTCTTCAGGTATGTTAGTTTAGTAGCCTCACAGAAATGCAGATGTTGATGGACTGGCATTTTCTCAAGAACTGCATTACATTTCAACAGGTTACTTATGTTGCATCTTACCTCGCCGGATGCTACCTGATCTTGCATACAAATTCTCTAAACTGCAAAACATTGGTAACGCTGGCACAGATTCCATTCTACTGTTAGGTATAAATTAAACGTTTGTTTGAATGGTGTTTTGATTAAAAAACACTTAAAAAAGCTTACATTCAGACTCAGCAAGTTGTTTATTTTTTGTAGTACGTGGAGCTCCACGATTAAGTTCCGAATGGTTAGGGGCATAGAGGGATTGTACTCAGGACATTGACCACAGCCCTCAAAGTCAAAGACAAAGGAAAAATGTAGGGGGCGGGGCAAAATCAGACACAATTTAAAAAAATAATCTAATTCACTTAAAGAGCTAGTAGAACAACGGATTTTGCATCAGTATGCATTTTATGACCAACAATACGTCGGAAACGTTAATATCTAGCATTACTGTCTAAATTTAATCATTAATGATTTATCAGAAAATCAAGCCTTATACCAGGGACAGGGCAAAAGTATGAAACAAAATCTGACTCATTTTGTGAGCGGGTCATGATTTTCAACCCAAAAGCAACAAAAATAAGTTAGGATAAAGGCAAACATCAGAAACAGTTCTTAAACAGTACTTTAATTCACATAGAGAGTTAATACGGTAGCATATGTTGCAACAAGTTGCAACATAAGAAAAATAAGAAGTTTGAAACTCTAATGGCCGGCATTACTGACTGACTATAATCCTTAATGATTTAACAAAAAATCAAACGTTTTCTGAGGGAAAGGGAAAACATATGAGGCAAAGTCAGGGACAGCAGAGGTGCATGCATTATACAACAACTTCATTCAGAGTCAGCCTTACAGCAAAGTACAAGGCATTTTCTACTGGTAGACTTTGCTTCCCATGGTAGTTATTATAGCAAAAACCCACGCCTGGGTGTAGGTAATGCTGGATTTACCCACAGTTGGTGTGGTTTGGTCACGAGAGCGAAGCCCGAGTGGCCAAACAAAGACAACCGTGGGTAAATCCAGCATTACCACCAGAAGTGGTTATTATATACAATGACATTATTTAAGAAAAAAAATTACTTTTCTTAAATAATGGCATTGTATAATGCCTCCTTGCTGCCCTTCCGCAGCTGTCTGGTATTCTGCAGCGGTTCTGATGTACTGCACATGTGTATGCTTATGCAGTACATCAGAGCTGTGGGTAAAAGCAACGGAGAAAGCAAGATCTCCGTTGCTTTTTACAAACTGTCTCGCTATGTTAAAGGAGTTTAACACAGCGAGACAGCTTTAAAAAAAGCAACGGAGAATCTCCGTTCCTTTTTTTAAAGCTGTCTCGCTATGTTAAACCCATTTAACATATCGAGACAGTTTTGAAAAAAGCAACGGAGAAAGCAAGATCTCCGTTGCTTTTTAGTGTCTCGCTATGTTAAAGGAGTTTAACATAGCAGCAAAGGAGATGCTCCGTTGCTTTTTTTAAAGCTGTCTCGCTATGTTAAACTTCTTTAACATAGCGAGACAGGTTGTAAAAAGCAACGGAGATCTTGCGTTCTCCGTTGCTGTAAAAAAAAAAAAAAAGAGAGATATACTAATGGAAAAAGTCCGGGCGACCACACCTTTTTCCATTACTATAACTCTGATTTACAACGTGCATGCTGACCAATCAGTGTGCACGTTTTGGAATATTAATGGGGGGTCATTGTATAATAGTCTTGTTAGTGGAGTGGACAGCATTTCCTCTCATGAATTGCACTAGTGGTTAGTCTAGTGTTATTAGTAATTGCAGCTTCATGCTTCTTGGCTGGTCGCAGTGCTAGCAGATCACACTTCCATAGTAGTCAGCTGAATGCTCAAGATGGGTTTCTGAAGAAAAGAGCATTAATGGAAATTAAAACCAAAGAGCTAAGAATTTATCCTAAGTCATTGGTCAATAATCCTTGGAGGAAAGTTTTGTCATTGAGTAACAGTTTGCAAATGGAACCAGTCTTTTCCTGATAACTTATGTATTATGATACATCATCTATATTCAAATTTGCTGGCATTCTTAAGTTTATTTATTTCAGGCTGAATGTAAATATTGTTTATAGTTTTCTAATTTGTTATTCAAATGTTTGAAATAAAAATTATCTGAGTAAAAAGAAAAAAAAAAAGAGGGATTTCAATCCAAAACTGGTTGCATTAACCATCTTGTTTCACATAAAGCTCCAGTTACAGTCTCAGAATATAAGACCAGGCTTATTTTGAAGACTACTAGAGAGGCACTATGTTTTTGTTTCTCTTTCCAACATAGCACTGATAGTTACAAGAAAAAAATGAGGACTAGTCAGTCTCAGTGAGCACTAAAACAAACACAAGTTTGTTTGTTTGTGTCTTTCGGCTTTTCCCGGTTAGGGGTTGCCACAGCGGAACTCCGGTCCGCTAATGATTGGCAGTTGAGCTTTACATGCTGGCTTGCCAGGCCTAACGCACAACCTTCAACGAAGGAATGCCCATTCATGCATGTCGCCACACAGAAGACGCTCTAACTGAGAATCGAACGGGCAACATCTAACTGTGAGGTGACAACGCTACCGCAGCACCACCACTGTAAGGATTAAAAAAATGGCAGACACTAATGTGAGGGAACTTGTGATTACTAAGACGTATGACAAACAGGATGTTAACCAATTCAGCTGTATAGCTGAGAAAGGTTTCTATAGTCGCTGATACAAGCAAAATAATCCCAGAGACGTGAAACATGAGGTGTGTGTGCTGAGTGGCAGAAGGCAAAGGTGGACATAAAAATTATTCAATTGGCTGAAAGTGGAAAAATAATAACAAAAACAGTTTGACTCATATATGTACTACAGGAGTATCACAGTTTTAGAGAGCCATATACAAAATAAGGGGGCAAAAAGAAACTTAAAGCTAAGAAATTATTGGACTGGACTGATCAGTTCTGGGAGGAAGTGTATTAAAGCAAGATGAATAAACTGTGGAGCTTTTCACTCTCTCCCTACAGCTGCATGGGTTTCATTAAGGCATTCCAATTTCTTCCCTCCTGCCAAAACATGATGCTTAGTGATGACTCTAAGTTATTCCTACGTGTAATTTTTACTTGTTATGCTTGTGACCTGGGATATGGCTGGGAAGGATCTGCTTGTATTACTTCCCTTACCCAGTTTAACAAGTCATTAAAATAAAAATAAACTTTCAGAAATAGCTTTAAGCAGGGTTGGTATGTGAGAAATGTAACTTCCCATGATGGGCTGGAGTTATTATTATCATCATTGCTGAACAATCTGAGGAAGTTTAACAGTTTTATGTGGGTTTGTAGAAATATACTGACTGTAAAAAGTAATAAAAATTAACTGGGTAAGGAACTCCAAACACAGAGCAGCTGTAGGAGATGACTGGAAGCTTGCGAAGGAAGAAAGGGGAGATATGAGATCAGAATGTATAATGGAGGTTAGATATTTTTCATGTTTATTTTGGGCCATCAGACTTTCCACAATCATTAACTGCAACCCCACTGACTTATTTATCCAGTGCTTCCTGGCATCAAAGGACATGGGGCATGGAAGGTGAGATACAAGGACAGTGATGAGTCAGAGCATTTTACCAGGTTTCATGTTTCAAAACATGCCTGCTTCTTAATAGCAAGGTCTGCTTGCTGTTGTCTGCTGGACCTCCCAAAGATGCTGATATGTGTAAAATACTTACATTACAGAGTTTTTTATGAATTTATTTTAAATGTGTTAACTATTGTAGAGCACTGCTTGACCAAGACAATTTTCACGCTCAGCAAAGTGAAAAACAAACAAACAATAAACTTTAATCCATACTAGTGCAACATTCATAATGTAAGATTAAGCATGCAGAGAGGTATATGCCAGGGTAATATGCAATACAAATGAACATAATCATAAATAGAACTGATACAGGAATTCAGTCAGTAAAATAGATAAAAAGAGTACATGGACACCGTCATAATATCATATAGTATAAAGTTTCTGTGGAGAAAATGATATACAAAGAACAAAGCATTTAGAGTAAGTACAATTGTTGGGGATAGGTTGTGAAGGAGAGTAAGGCATATGCTAAATAAAGGGGAAGAAGGGCAAGTAGACAGATAAAAACAGGGAGAAAAAAATGTGGGAGGGCAAAGAGGAAATGTGCAATCACCTCCTGTCCTGTCTTGTCCTAAACAGGTTAAGGACATCCAGGCAAAACTACAGGGATTTGGGGATACATTTACTGGTAAGTCAGTGTGCACCTGTCTGATGAAGCACCATGCAGGGAAAGGGACTCAGTGTACCACCACACAGGTCCCTTACAGAGCGCCTGAGTGAATTAAGAAGACCTTGACAAAGGAACAGAGGAGATGTTGGATTAGCAGGGAATCCAGTTCAGTACTTTACTTCTGTTTTAAAATGTCTTTTGATAAAATATGAGCTAATAAATAAACTCATTGCTTTATTTTTAATACACACTAATAGAGCACATTCCTGATACCTAATCTGAAATAAAGTTTAGGACGATTGCAAGTGGAGGGAGGGATGGGTTGGTAGATGTGAAGTCAGCTGAGTGGCCCCCATTAAAATGATCTAAATTGGGCTCTGCAATTGCAAAGGCTGGCCATGACTTCATTAAGCAGCAAGATTACATTCCAGTATTAGAAAAATGGCAAACTGTTTAAGAGCTTCTGTATCACAAGACCCTATCTTAACAGTTGTTAAGTACCACTCTAAACTCTGTTAAGGTTAGGTCTTGTGCAAAGCACTAAACTAAGACCTGCTGGTATCAGCCAGCAAATAACATCAGCAGAATTTAAAACAACTTTGCTTCTGCCTGCTGTCTGTGCCAGTAATCTGTCCCTGACTTTCTTTCCCTGATGTTAAGCTGTCTGTTTGACAGTGCTCACTAAGAGCTTTACATCTCTGAGAACCAGCAAAACACTTTGGTGTTTTTTTTTTCTGTTCTTTTGTGACTAATAGTACATGGAGCAGATAAAGCTCCATGCACTACAAAGAATTAAGATCTAGTCACTGATCATTATACCCCGCTTGCCTTAGTGTCAGAAAGCACTGGAAAAACAAATCAGTGGCATTGCACTTAATGGTTGTGGAAAGACTGGTAGCCCAAAATGAACATGAAAAATTCCTAACCTCCATTATATATTCTGATCTCATATCTCCCCTTACTTCCTTCACAAATTTCCAGTCATCTCTTTCGGCTGCCCTAAGTGTTTGGAGTTCCTTCCCAGTTACTTCTCATACCTTGCCACAGTCAATGTGTTTCTATAAACCCACAGACTTTTGCTCTTGAAGTGCGTTTCTTGACATCTATGTCTCAAACATGTAATAATGTGGTTACAACTGAAAACCCAATCATAACTCTCTATGTTATATATTTTCAACATGATGAGTTTCTCAATGTTCATGTCTTGAACATATAACACACAAGTTATGATTGAGATCAGATGATGAGGCTCTATAGTATGCATTTTTTTTGGTAGATTACGTTTCCTGAAGTTTTAAAGCCTCTGATATTGCAAAGGGTCTCAGTGTCACTGTGGTGGCATATGGTTGTTTCTCAGCACTGCAATTGAAAAGAAGCACTATGCCTGCCTAATCCAATTCCTTATGCTAGACACTGTGGTAGGTAAGTACTGAAACGGAGTGATTTACAGGGAACACAGAGGTGTGGAAGCCAAGAATATGTATTGGGATTGATTACAAGTTGAAGAAGGAAGAAAGATCTTAGCAGGAAATGGCTAAAAAGAGGGGATGTCAAAGAAATGGATGAATGCAGACTGGAAATTTGGGATTTATGGTATTCTCTGTTGACTGCTTTATTTTTAATTTTTTTAATTAATTTGTTAACTAGGTAAAGTCCTAGATATAAGCCTTTTTTTCAAGGGTGATCTGTCCACACTGTCTGGTCACTTACTCAGAATCCCGCAGTAGGTAAATGGAGGCTGAAAGAATTGAGGGGTGGACTGGAGAATAAAGATTTTTATCTCCTTCCCCCTGTTAATTTCCCACCCACTCCATGATTTACAGAAGTTTGCACTTCAGCAGTCTGAGAACATATGTATACCAGTAAGGTCAGTCTCAGGCTAGATAGCATTACCAGTAAGAAGCAAGAGCAACAAGTCAGTCTCTGGCCAGATAGCATTAACAACCAAAGTGATGCATGTGTCACCTGAGGCTGGTGTACAACAAGAGCCACAACATGCTAGCATCCATGGGATGTATCTAGAAAAGGGGATGACTATGCTGTGCTAGCAGCTGCAGTAGATAGAATTACTGTTTTTATCTAGAACATCTTGAACAACAGGATAAAGTGTAGCAAGAGCAAAATACAGTGTAGGGTCAGTGAATTACTGTTTTACTGTAAGGAAGAGATGATGATGTCTGAGGGAAGTATATCAAAGGCTGTTAAGAGTTTGAGTCAAGTAACTCTGCAATTAAATCGGTTACTGAGTAAGCTTAAAAACTGCAATGGAAATATGTGGTGTGCAACTGCTAACATATCCAGACTTAAAGACTTGCATTTATTAACTTCAGCATAGGTGTGTTATATCACATTATTTTCAGACCAAACTAGCACCTAGTTTCACTCACTCTATTATGAATGCTGGAAAATGTTTAGTTTCTTGGATAAAAGTAATTGCTGGACTTTGAATTAAACTCTTGGAGTTAAGAAAACATATATCAGCCAGCAGATTTAAACAATGCCTGTCTCATTCATGTGACAAAATGGCTGTGAGGGAAAGGAGAGTATAGCTGTTTGCTGCACACTACATTAGCACACACAACTTCTGAAAGTCTGGGAAAAGGTAGATTGCTTGCCCAGCCATCACCTCACCTTGAATGGCTCCTGTGAGTTATGTTTAAGGTAGAATACATGCACTCAGCCACTTGTCCTACATTTGAATTTGTACATTTCAAGCAAGAATAAAGGGGCCACCTGATCCTAGCAGGGTCATACTGGCCTATTATGAGCTTCATGCTGACAGGGATTTCCTCTACTGGTTTGTGACCAAATAATTTTTCATTTGGATCATGCCAACTGGTCAAGTAGGAAAAGACCAGCAGATGAATGAATGAAGGAAACTAAATAGAAAAAAAGAAATAATGCTATCAAAATCATGGACCTAGGTTTCACAAACTCTCACTAGATTTACAGCTTTAGGCACTTTGACGCCTGTGCACTGGCCCAGTAATAAAGAAGCCTCAATCCTCACAACTAGCACCAGTGAGGGGTGTTCACATTGGGAAGATAACAAGTACACACACAGTAAAGTACAATTTCCCTTAAGAGCACCCAGAGATCACAGTCAGTCTGTGGCTGGTTTCTCCCTTTCTCTCCAGATCCCCAATGAAACCCCCACTGGCACAGCTATAGGGTTCAGATCTCAGCCTAGTGGTCAAGGAAAAACCTCCAGCACCCTCTCTGTTCAACCAGTGCTGCATGTCCCAGCCCAAGTAGCTGACACACACAGAGTTTGAGATATGAATTATATGACAAACACACAGACACTCCTGGGGAAGGCTGGCACAGGTTCTTCGGCTATGCCACATTTCTGCCCAGACTATAAGGTAGTACTGACTGCCACCAACCACTACTATCAGCTACTATAAAGGCCCTTACCAAATGGTGTCTAATTCCACTGTGTGCTATTACTGTTATCCAGTTAGTAAGTGTGATGAACAGCAAGGCTATTGGAGTGGCTTTGTGCAGTATCACCAAATACATGCAAGCACTCTAGAGCTTAAATTATCTCTACACAAAACAGCCACAGTTGAAAGGTTTAAAAATATTTAATAGTAAATAATAAAAACACAAGACAATACTTATTACTTCAACACAATGACATTACATAGTTCAGAAATCACAGGAAATACTTTAAAACAATATTGTAGGATAGTCTGACATAAATATAGAAAACAGCTAGACTAATCTGGCTATATTTCTATCTATCTCTAAGAGAAATCACTGTTCTAAATACTACTTACATACAGACCAAGCAAGTGCTGGTGAGTGGATGTTCTTACTAGATCCAAGACAAGATACAAAATGATGTGCTTTCTTTCCGAGATAGCCCTTAAATTGATAATATACAGTACTACTGAGTCATTTCAGATTACCTCATTCTTGACACTTCTGCTGATGTTTCCCAGGCTTACAGAACTCAGAATTTAACATATCTTTGTAATCTTGCACCTGATAGGAAACCACAACAATAAAGGACACTTTACATGTAAAATCTAGTAATTTTCTCTGTCTTAAAACATTACAAAGAATTTCCTAGACCAGACATCCTGTCTCTGAGCTTGAGATCAAACACAGATGTAAAATTCTTTACTTAACAGATTTCTTGCAGCAGGGTGCACTGTGGTTACATTTTTGAAGCTCAGTACAACATATAGTTTAATCATAACATATAGTTCTCTTTGCAATTGCAAAACAAGCCTGTGGATTATATTCATATTTACAAATTACATAGAATTATTTACAAAATTCTCTCTAGCTAGGCTGGCAGCCTTTCAGTTTATCACATTTCTCCACACCCCGCCAAGAACTCAAGCTAGATTTCCAAATGTCCATTGAGAAACGTTGCTTGAGAGGGTTGAGTCTATCTGGGTATACCCTGCGCCATTCCCTGTCTTGACAGCCCATCTACATTGGCATTGCTAATCCCACTGTGGTGCTGCACTGACATATATGCTTGCAACCCTAGGCTTCACCTGAGTAACTTGGCATTTTGCTGTCTGGCTCAATATAACCCTGTTAGGGGATTGTGATCTGTAACTACATTGAATTTCTTTCCATACAGGTAAGGCTGAAGTTCCTGCAGTGCCCACACTATGGCTAGACATTCCTTTTCTACAGCTGCATAGCATTCTTCCCTGGGTTGAAGCCAATGACTGAGATAAACCACTGGGTGCTCTTCTCCCTCTGAAGAAATCTGGCTAAGTACAGCCCCCCATGGTTCAAAGCACCCACCTGCACAACAAATTCTTTGCTGTAATATGGACTGGCTGACACAGGGGGTCCTCCCAAAGATTCTTTAAGCTTCTGGAATGCCTGCTGACATGCTGGGATCCACACTACCTTATCTGGCCTGTTTTTCCTTTTCATGAATATGAGTGGAGCAGCTATGGTACTATAAATGGGGACAAACTTTCTGTAGTACCCTACTGTCCCCAAGAATGCCCTCACCTGTTTTTGGTAACAGGTGCAGGCCATGCCTGAATAGCTTCCAGTTTGGCAGGTTCTGGCCTGATCTTACCACTCTCCACTCTATGTCCCAGGTAGGAGACCCCTACCATACCCACCTGACATTTTCTGGGCATAATGGTCAACCCAGCCCTCTGTAGTCTCCCTAGCACCTCCCTAACATGCTGCAGGTACTCTTGCCAGGAACGGCTGTAGTTGGCAATATCATCTAGGTAAGCAAAGGCAAAATTTCCTGGTCCTACTAGGATATGATCTACCAACCTCTGGAAAGTCGCAGGGGCATTTTTCATCCCAAAGGGCATCTTTGTGGATTCATACAAGCCAAAAGGAGTCACAAAGGCTGACCTCTGTCTAGTACTGGGAGTCAAGGGCACCTGCCAGTAACCCTTGGTAAGATCAATGGTGGTAAGATTCTTAGTCCCACCCAGCTGCTCTAGGGCTTCATCTGTCCTAGGCATGGGGTAAGCATCTGACTCTGTGTGACTATTTAATTTCCTGTAGTCGACACAGAACTTAGTGCTACCATCCTTCTTTGGCACCAGCACAACTGGGGATGCCCAGGGACTGTTGTAATCTTGAATTACCCCTAGTTCCATTTCCTGTATCTCCTCTCTGAGTCTGTTTGACTCTCTCAAGCACCCTATAATGGGCCTGCCTAATAGGCCTTTGGAGTTCTGTAGCCACTTGGTGCTGCACCAGGTGTGTGCACCCTGGTTTCCCAGTGAACATGCATCCAAACTCCTGTAACACTGCTCAGATTTCTTGAACCTGGGTAGGAGATAACTGCTGGGACATTGCTACCTCTTCCTCCGAAGTTTCAGACCAAGCCTCACTGAGATCAGTCACTAGATCTCCCTCAGAAGCCTCCTGCAGTCCACTGCAAATACTCAGCACAAGGTCCTCCCTATCATGGCAATGTTTTATCATGTTAACATGGGACAATTGTCTCTCCTGCCTCCTGCCTAGCAGTTCCACCATGTAGTTAACATCACTGACCTTCCTTACCACCTTGTAGGTTCCCTCCCAGGCTGCTTGCAGCTTGTTGTGTCTAACAGGAATGAGAATCATTACCTGCTGCCCTACAGCTTACTCTCTAGCTTGAGCATTCCTGTCATATCAGATCTTTTTCTTCTGTTGGGCTTCTGCCAGGTTCTCTGAGTTCCCTGAGCTTTGTCCAGAGGTTTAGGACATATGCCACAACAGACTCCTTGTGAGATTCACACTCACCCTCCCACTCATCACAAATTAAGTCTAGAGGCCCCCTCACCCTATGCCCATATAACTCAAAGAGTGAAAAACCTGTGGATTCCTGGGGAATTTATCTGTAAGCAAGCAACAGATGGGGTAAATATTTGTCCCACTCCCTCTTAAACTGGTCTGCAAATGCCTGTAGCATGGACTTGAGTGTAGAGTTTAACCTCTCAACAAGACCATTAGTCTAGGGGTAGTACAGGTGGTCTTTAGGTGCTTCACCCCACAGTACTTCCACAGACAAGTCAGCAAGTTTGACATGAAATTCGCACCTCTGTCAGTCAGCATCTGATCTTACCAGATAATACAGATGTATACAGATTAGATGGCTTAGTGGTAGGTCCCATGACTATAGTGTGCATGGTTCAGGGTTCAACACCTCCAATGTATTTGACATGTTTAGTTGGCCATGTGGCCTAATGGATAAGGCGTCTGACTTCGGATCAGAAGATTGTAGGTTCGAGTCCTACCATGGTCGTAGTACCAATCAGCATTTCTTTTGGGAAACCTACCCTGCTGAAAATCTCTAACAAACCATTTGCCATCTTTTCTGCCTCAACGGAGGACAAAGCCACTGCCTCAGGGTATCTGGTAGCATAATCTACTACTACTAGGATATACTTTTTCCCTATGGAACCTGGGGTACTCAGAGGCCCCACAATATTCATAGCTACCCTCTGAAATGGCTCCTCAATCACAGGCAAAGGCATCAAAGAAGCTTTCACCTTGTTTTCTGCCTTACCTACCTTTTGGCACTGCTCACGGGTCCTGCAGTACCCTGTTACATCTCTGGAAATCCCAGGCCAATAAAAGTTCTGCATAATATGTCTCTTTTTGACATTTTATGCCCATATGACCTGCAAAGGAAATATCATGGGCTATGGCCAGAAGTGCCAGATAGTAGGCTCTAGGCGCTAACAAGTGCTGTATTCTCTCACCTTCTAGCCCTCCCTCAGGGGTCCACTCCCTATACAGTAACCCTTTGTCCCAGTATACAGATTCCCTCTTCCCTTGAGAATCAAGTGCCTCACTAGCTACCTGAATCAGGCCTTGTAATGTAGGGTCTGAGAGCTGAACCTGTCTAAACTCTCTCTTTGTAACACTTCCCAGCTCCCCTTCCACAAGATGTCTGGTATTCTCTGATAGCAGTGCCTCACTGTCAGCCTGGGTACTACTACTCACCTCTGCCCTTGCAGTCACTCTGTCCAAGGGAACATCAGTACCCACAAGCAGCTGTGGCTCACCTTCAGACTCACTGCTACAGAGTAGCTCCCTCCCTGAAGTACCCACCTCACCAGCCCTGGTCGCAAGTGTGCAGTCTGTCTGGGTCTCCCCCAGGCTACCAGACCCACATGCTTGTCTCCAAGCCTGACTGCATGTAACTGCATGAGTACATGGTACTGCATTATCAAAATCATTCCCTATCAGGACATCTGCAGGGATATCCTCAAACACACCTACTTGCTGGCTTCCTTTTCCACCCTCCCAGTCAAGGCGAACCCTAGCCAAAGTTATCTGGAATAGGATCCCTCCTAAAGCTCTGACTGGAGTAGACTGCCCAGGTAAGTAGTGCTCCTCTGTAACCATTGCAGGCTTCACAATGGTTATGTCAGAGGCTGTGTCTCTCTTAGCAATGGTCTCTTTGCCATTCACTACGCTAAGATATAACCTCTTGTGGTAGTTTGGTACCCTTGTTGTGTCAAGACAACCTACTGTTGGCATTTTGTTTTTCCCACTTACTGGCTCCCTTACCTTTTGTTCCCCACCTTGCCTCCATTGACATCTATACGCCACATGGCCCCACTGGTTGCATTCAAAATATTTAACCCTAGGTCCTGGACATATACCTGGACTAGTGGCTCTCCTGCTACTGGCAGATTCTGTTGGGGCAGTCTGGGCTGTCCACCATGGGTTTCCTTAGACCCATGAGCAGCACTGGGTATCCCTTTCCTATACAGTGATGCCTTCCTTGCTAGGTATAGGTCTCCCTTCTTCCTCAACTCATCTACAGTAGCACATTGTCTATCAGCTAACCAGATCCTCATGTCATCAGGCAAAGTGCTAATGGCTTGTTCCCTCACCAAAAGGTCTGCTAGCCTTTCAAAAGTGGTGACCTTACATCCACTCACCCACCAATGTAAATAAGCGCTTAGTTCAGCAACATATTCACACACGTTTTCATCTGCCTTGCATCTATGCTCACAAAACTTTTTCCTATATGCTTTATGTGTTAGATTGAAAAATTCTAGCAAACAATTCTTTACAGCATTATAATTTAAGAAATCATTGTCAGACAGTTTAGAAAGTACATTTACAGCTTTACTATGAAGTAAGGGGGTTAGGAACCATATCCAGAGCCTTTGGTCAGCATTATACTGTTATATACCCTCTCAAACATGTAAATTAAACTATCAAAATGATCCCCCTCTGTAAACTGTGGAAGAAATTTACTGACCTTTGTTGCTTCTGGGGTTTGGTTATTCCTTTCCCCATTACCTCCATGACTCTGGTGAAGAGGCAGCACCTCCTTTTTGTGCTGCCTTTGCCTCTCCTTCTCCTCAGCTTCCAGGTGTAGCAGTTTCCCATTCTCCTCAGCCTGCAAATGTTTCATTTTCTCTGCTGCTTCTATTTCCAACTGCTTGGCCTCCAACTCAGGTCTCTTTAACTCCAGATGGATTGTTAAGTTCTCTGTAGAAAAGCTGAGCTGTCCATTTTCTGAGTGTTGTACATCTCCACGGCCAGTCTGATCATTTTCCTAATTGCTATATTCTGACGCAGGTGTAACAAAAGCTGCAACCATGTCTGCTTTAGTCAGGTTTCCATGCACCAGTCCTTTAGCCTGGCACATCTCAGCCAACAGGTTCCTTGACAGCTTGCCATACTCCTCTGCTGACATGCTTGCCTGCTCTCCCGGACTGGCTAAGCTAACAAAAGAAATAAAACAATTGTGTTCTGAATTCTGAATATTCACTGCATGGCTGATTTACAGTACAAAACACCTTCAATGATCACTGTACACAAGCTACAGGAATTCACTATCCACACCACTACAAGACAATTAATACATGATGTGGCTAACTCACCACTATCAACCAATTAATATTTGATGTAGATATCCCACCACTGCCAAACAATTAATATGTGATGCCTATGCACTGCCTCAGTAATCAAGGAGTCTCAATTCTCACCACTAGTACCAGTGAGGTGCATCCACATTGGGAGGATAACAAGTTCACACACAGTAAAGTACAATTTCCCTTAAGAGCACACAGAGATCAAAGTCAGTCTGGGGCTGGTTTCTCCCTTTCTCTCCAGATTCCCAATAAGACTCCCCTCTGGCACAGCTATAGGGTTCGGATCTCAGCCTAGTGGTCAAGCCAAAACCTCCAGCACCCTCTCTGTTCAACCAGTGCTTTGTGTCCCTTCCCAAGTAACTCACACACACACACACACACACACACACACACACACACACACACACACACACACACACACACACTTTGCGATATGAATTATATATAAACACACAGACAATCCTGGGGAAGATTGGTACAGGTTCTCTGGTTATGCCCCCTTTCTGCCCAGACTATAAGGTATTGACTGCCACCAACCACTACTATCAGCTACTATAAAGGCCCTTACCAAAGGGTGTCCAATTCCACTGTGTGCTATTACTGTTATCCAGTTAGGAAGTGTGATGAACAGCAAGGTTATTGGAGTGGCTTTGTACATTATCACCAAATACATGCAAGCACTCTAAACCTAAATTATCTCTACACAAAACAGCCACAGTTGAAAGGTTTAAAATATTTAATAGTAAATAATAAAAACACAAGACAATACTTATTACTTCAACACAATGGCAATACAGAGATCAGAAATCACAGGAAATACTTTAAAACAATATTGTAGTATAGTCTGACATAAATATAGAAAACGGCTAGACGAATCTGGCTATATTCCTATCTCTCTCTAAGAGAAATCACTGTTCTAAATTCTACTTACATACACAGCAAGCAAGTGATGGTGAGTGGATGTTCTTACTAGATCCAAGAAAAGATATAAAATGCTGTGCTTTCGTTTTGAGATAGCCCTTAAATTGATAATACACAGTACTGCAGAGTCATTTCAGATTACATAATTCTTGACACTTCTGATGAAGTTTCTCAGGCTCACAGAACTCAAAATTTAACATATCTTGGTAATCTTGCACCTGCCAGGAAACCACAGCAAATAAAGGATACTTTACATGT
This sequence comes from Protopterus annectens, assembly GCF_019279795.1. Classification (NCBI taxonomy): domain Eukaryota; kingdom Metazoa; phylum Chordata; order Ceratodontiformes; family Protopteridae; genus Protopterus; species Protopterus annectens. The sequence continues at coordinate 1,642,510,870 of NC_056731.1, read as the reverse complement.
AAAAATCTAGTAATTATCTCTGTCTTAAAACAATAGAAAGAATTTCCTAGCCCAGACATCCTGTAAAATCTAGTAATTATCTCTGTCTTAAAACAATAGAAAGAATTTCCTAGCCCAGACATCCTGTATCCAAGCTTGAGACCAAACACAGTTGTACAATTCTTTACTTAACAGCTTTCTTCTAGCAGGGTGCACTGTGGTTACATTTTTAAAGCTCAGTACAACATATAGTTTAATCATAACATATATTTCTCTTTACATTTGTAAAACAAGCATGTGGATTATATTAATATTTACAAATGATATAGAATTATTTACAAAATTCTATCTAGCTAGGCTAGCAGCCTTTCAGTTTATCACAGACACATATATACATTCTTAAACAGCTCTGTATGTGTTTTTAGCTTCAGCTTGATGTGATATATTAAATTCATCCAATCCTGCCTTTTCTGTTACACTAATTTTCTACAACATATTTCCTGCTCCCCCCTTCCAGTCTCGATCCATCCCTGTGCCACTTGCCTCTTTTTCTCTTCAACAATATTGGTTTGAACTGACCCTTCATACAATTACTTCTCATATAAAGTCTGAGTGTAAATTTTCATCAGACATTTCTGGTACTTGTAATTCTAAGCTGAAATGGTAGTAGAACATTTGGTCAACTGTGACTTAAACTGGAGTTATAAAGACTGCGAAATACATTATGTTTCATCAAGGTTGCTGCAGGAGTCTACATTGTCTGAGGTGCACTAACCACAAACGCGATTATATTACTAAAGGGTGGCATTAGTAAAACTCCTACATGGAGGTTGTTAGGGTCTTTGCCCCAAGGGAAATCTAATTTCAGATATGTGTTCAGAATTTCAATCATAAATGGAATTTGCCAAGGTCTTCTACTGAATGATCTAGATCCAATTCAGGCTTACCCCCATGCCACCAAAACTCTTTTCTCCACCCCTCCCTATGTGGCTCAACACTCCTAGATTAGCACAACTCCTACATACTTTGCAAATATGCTCCTCTAATATTTTCTTATAACCTACTTTATTTATTTTTACAAATGCCCCACTTTTCAGCAATTTCCTCATGTAGTACTCTCTCAACTATTTTATATCACAAAAAAGCTGCCAAAATATATTTAATTATTATCTTTCTGTACCTTGTAACTATCTTCATGAGTTATATTTCACTGGATCAAAAGACTAATTTCTTTGAAAAACTCTGGACAGTTTTTGTAGATGGAACTGTTACCCTCAACCCCATGTGGGGTCTTACATTATATAAACAACTCTGGGGACACACCAACTGAGGTAAATAAATCCCTTTACAAAATTTCAATGAAATTACTTTTCTGACTAAAAGAATGACTCCCAACCATATCTGTCTTCCAAAAGCAGTGTAGTTTATCAGTTTCTGCTCACTGCTCTCTAACCTCATAGTCTTAATTTCCAGTTGCTGCTGATATACCCTTAATAACTACCCCAGCAATAATGACAACACAACAAATGAATTAAAAGGACATTCTTATTTCACTTTTTAATTGATATTTATATACTTATTGGTAGCTCATGTTCTTCTGTAAAAGAGTTCAAAAGTTCCCAATCAGGTGCTTAGAAGACTCATCACGGAAGACTGGTGAAGCACAGAAAAGTGTGAATGATGATTCTTATAAACCTACTTTTTAAGCTACTACTTGCAGAGACAAGTTCATTACTTCTGATAAATTTGATCAAAAAATGACACCTGGTTATTTAATAATGTAATCAATCCAAAAAGCCATACCCTGCTAGACATGTGCATGTTTCATTGCTTTACAGCTCATCAACAGTGTAAACTGGCTTTTATTCTGAAATGTTTGTTAAGCATTTAAGTGTCATATACTTTGTATTCATTTGAGACAAAGTGAACATAATTTTACATATATAATGCATGTTCTACCAAATAGTTAAATGCTTGTTAGCCTATACTTACTGTTGTAAAAGCCTTTTGTCTGTGTAGCATCTGTACTTTATTATTACTCTGGAACATATTCAAAGCTGTTTTCTGAAAAGGATCCCAGACCACTGAGACTTGCTCAGGCAACAGAATGTAACCAATAATAAATTTGTTGTATTCTGATTTTTATGCCAGACATACTTTCCAACAGTAAATAAAGCTCTTAAATTAGATTTTACAGAAATGGACTACAGATTATATTTTCAAATGTGATATTTTGTCTGTGTACTTCTGCTAAATTAATTTCCTGCATTGGTGCCATTTAATAAAGGGTGAGCATCACTGTAACCCCTTCATTAGTGTCATGTGTTAACGCTTTATTTTGAAGTATGTGATTCCAGTCCATAGAAAGAGAGAGAGATTGGTCCACAAAGAGACCAGCCAGCAGTGGAGTCCCCCAGGGTTCTGTGCTAGGACCTCTCCTGTTTGGCATCCACTTTTAAGAAGTAAAAGCCAATACCAAATGTCTTTGGCTGACTAAATTTGCAGTTGACTCTAAGTTAGGAGTAGTCACTGAATCCCCAAATGGCTTAGCCATCCTGCAGGAAGGTTTATCTCAAATAAATAACTGGTGTGAAAATCATGGACTGAAACTAAATGATAAAAAATGAATTATTGTATCCTTTGGGAAATCATCTACCCCAGGGAACTAACACATTGACAATACACCACTAAGAGTTAAACCAATTGTTCAGGATTTGGGAACTTAAGTGGACAGTGACCTAACTTTTGACAGCATGTGTCTTTTGATATAAGAAAGTCCTTCTATATTGCATAACTTGTAAACAAAAGGGATTGTGTCTAGATTTAAGGATGTCATTGCTCTCCTTTACTTAGCCCTTATTAGGCCAATCATTGAATACAATGCCCCCTCTGGCATGTATCTGTCCAGATACATGCAACAACTGGAATGTTCACAGAGATACCTAACTAAAAGCATACGAGGCCTAAACAACATATTATACATGGACCAACTCAAAGCACTTTCACTATACTCAGTATCCTACTGACTGCTAAGAGATGACCTGTGTCTGGCATACAAGGCATCCTCTGACCCATTCCTGATGGATTACTGCACATCAGCAAGTCAAATGGCATCAGAAATATTTAGTCTATGGATCTAAACCACTTCTGCAACATGAACAAAACAGTTTTGAGGAACAGGTATATCTTGCAGAGGATACTGCTGCTCTGGAACAGACTCTCATCTACATAAAACAAAGTTCATCCCTATTCCTTTTCAAGCACAACTTAGATCTATGGATGGGAAACAAAAAAATTACCCCGGACTGCCCCCTGGACAAAAGCACCTCCTAAATGCTTTAACCCATGCATGAGTCCCTTAAATTATCTATGGTATGATCCCAGTTATTCTCATTATGGGTAATATGTAATTATCAACCATGGAATGGGTAAGGACAATCTTTAACCAAATGGGATAGGTTAATATGAGCACAAAAAGGGAAACTAGCTAGGCGTTAAATGGCCCACAAGGGCCTAGCACTTACCTATAAACAAATGAACCTATGAGAGAAGCTTAACAGCTGATAGAGTGTTACTAGTTTATTTTCTGTCAGAGACTAGGCTAAAGTTAAATAAAGCCAGCCAAAGTGCATTCATTTCCATTTATACTTCCAAATCAATTAATATACACATAAAGATTAAACACTGCTTCAAGATGATGCATGCATTAAAGATGTTCTTACGTTCAGAAAACAAAGTCAGACTGAACACCTTTTACATATTTCTTCTCTCTATATATTTGTTACTAAGGCAAGCCCACTGGACACGGGCATCCCTTTTCAGAAGTAACTCAGGAGCTAACTGATTTGCTCAGAGTTGCACTGAAAATGAATGGAAGTAGAAGGAACAAGCCTTCCACTTCTGGCTACAAGAAACAGCTCAGTAGTAGCTCAGTGCTTTAATCCTCTGTGCTAATGCCATAACTTGTCAGAGATTTGGGATCCATGGCTAGCTTAAAAAGCCCCTAGTGGTCATTAGCCTAGTTCATACCTATGACCCTATGAAACATGCAAAATCAATACCCAACAAAATAATTCAGAAATAAGATTAAACATGAATAATTGGGTTCCTGATGAGTAGCAGTTTACATAAGAGGACGAAAGCTGCAAGCTGCAAATGACTTTATTCTCTAATCCTGGATTTTCATTCCCACACTCCTCATTTGTAGTCAGTTTCATAGTTTCATAGTTTAGTACTAGGCTATCTGCCCTGAGGCATTTGCAAGCCTAGCCCTAGAGATGTGGCTTTCACCACCCCATGTAGTGGTACTAAGGTGTATAGAATAAATTTAGAATACTGTGCCTTTGTCTAGTAGTGACACATTGAAGACCCCCTTACTTATTAAAATTAGTTTACTGTGCCTCTGTTAAGTAGCAATACAGGGGTGACCCCCGGGGTAAACCTATGATCTCCCATCCACTCGTCAAGATTTCTCTTGAAGAGAGTCAGTGAGGGGCTTTGCCTAACATGGACTGGGATTTTGTTCCAGAGTATGGGAAGCCTCTGAGTTTTGAATCTGTCCCTCCAGCATGTTCTATTCATGTTTGTACTGAGGTTTAAATCTTTGGCTCTCGTGGTTCTTATGGATTTTGATTTTTTGAGGTGGAGCATGTCCATCAATTCCTGGTTGGACATGGCCTTGTATGTCAGGCACAGATCACCTCTGAGCAGGCGGTATGCTACTGAATAGAGCTGGAGTTTCTTTAGCCTGGCAGCATATGACATATGTTGGAAACCCTTGATCCTCTTGGTGAGGTACTTCTGGGGTCTCTCCAGCTGTTGTAAGTGCCGGGTGAGGTACATACCAAATGGGGCATTGTACTCAATCCTGGGGCTGATAAGGGAGGAGTACAGGGGCACGATGACCTCCTTTGATCTGGATGTGAACCCCTTCATGATAAGGTGGGCAAGGTAGAAAATCTTTCTAACCACTTTGGCAACGTGGGTGTCAAATGAGAGGTCACTATCAACTTGGGTCCCCAGGTCTCTGATTACTTTTTCGGTACTCAGTGGGTTACTGTCTATGTGATAATTTGTGGGTATTTTGTTTTTCCCAAAGGGGATGACTATACATTTCTTGGCATTCAGTTTAAAGCTGTGATTCCAGCACCAGTTGTCCATTTCAGTGAGGCCTTTCTGTAGGATGTATGTGTCAGCTGGTGTATCGACTATGGTGCCTAGTTTGCAGTCATCTGCGAACTTTGTCAGCCACAACCCTCCCATGTTTGCTTTCACATCTGAGAAGTAAATGCCGAACAAGAGGGGTCCCAGGACAGAGCCCTGTGGGACACCACTTGTGACTGGCTTTGAGTCTGACATGGCTCCTGCAATCTTGACTTTATGGGTTCTGTTCTTTAGCCAGTTTGCAACCCATCTTGTGACATATGTATTTACTTTTAAGCTGTTTAGCTTTTCTATGATCCCCGAGTGGGGTATTGTGTCGAAGGCTTTAGCCAAGTCCAGGTAGGCTGTATGGACTGCCTTGCCCTCATCAATGGCTCTAGTGACTGTTTCGAAAGTCAACCAGGTTCAAAAGGCAGGATCTGCCTTTTACAAAGCCGAACTGGGTGGGATCAAGTGTCTGTAGGTCCCCAATGTCGTTGTTTATGAGTTCCATAATAATTCTTTCCATAGCTTTGCAAACCAGGCTGGTCAAGCTTATGGGGCGGTAGTTCCCAGGGTCTGTAGTGGAGCCTCCCTTGTGGAGTGGTACCACTGTTGCTGTACGCCAGTGTTCAGGTACATATCCTGTAGTAAGGCTAAGGTTAAATAACATTTTTATATGCGGGTTTAGCTCCTCTTGGAGTTCACGTATCACACAGCCAGGGATACCATCAGGTCCCATAGATGCTGTGTTTTTTGCTTTGTTGAGGGCGGTTCTCACCTGGACATCAGAGATGACAGGGAGGTTACATTCAGCTGGGATGAGTATTTCTTCTTTTGGACGTGAGGGAGGGGAGAAATTTGCACAGAACCTGTCTGCCAGAATGTTGGCAATATTGTGGGTTCGGTAAATTTTTTGTCGTTGTGTACTAACTCTGAGCATATCTGAGTGTTTCCACCCAGGTTTCTAACATAACTGAAGAATGCCTTGTGGTTATCTTTAGTGTCCTTGGTGATTTTTCTCTCAAAGTTGGCCTTGGATATTTTTATGAGAGAACGTAGCTTTCTACTAGTGCTGATCAGAGATGCCTTCCCTTTATAGGATTTTGCTCTGTCTTGCAGTAGCTTCTTTCTTTTGTTGTACAATTTGTTTATGGCTGGGGTCCACCAGACAGGACGCTTTCCTTTGGTGGAGAGGGTCTTGGTTTTATTTGGGATTGCGCGATCCATGCATTCTTGGAGATGTCCTTAGAAAGCATTTGTGTAGGATTCAGCATTGTGGGATGTGGTTTCCATTGGCCCTGAGGGCTTAAATGATACCATCTCAGTCTTGAGAAGTGTAAAGTCGGCTTTTGAGAAGTTTCTCACTGTAGTCTTTTGTGCTGGGGTGGAGGTGGTAAATGTATATCCAGGGTGATTAGTTTGTGGTCAGATCTCACCAGTGAGGGCAATACTTCCGGTGTGGAGCATTTTGTCCCCATGTTTGTGATGATCAGGTCTAGTATATTATCCCCCCCCTTGTGGGAGAGGTGACTAGCTGTTCCATTGCATTTGAGTTTATGAATTCCAGGAACCTTTGGGCTAGGGTGTTAGGGCTAGAATAGTGCACCCAGTCTATGTTAGGGTAGTTGAAGTCTCCCAATATGATGGTATTTGGTGAGACATTCATATCTTCCAATGTCTTCAGGAAGGCTGAGTGAGGTTCTTGAGATTGGGAGGGTGGTCTGTAACAGGCAACCAGTTGTATAGCAGTTTTGCCTACGGTTAGCTGCACCTGGATGGTCTCCGATGCTTCATGAGTTGCCACTAACCTAGAGGTGTGGGTATCCTTGATGAATATGGACACTCCCCCTCCTTTTGTGGTTCGGCCCGGGTTTTGGGGCTGAAAAGTATGATACAAGGTAAAGCCTGGTAGTGCTGGGGTGCTCTCAGGAGCCTTGAACCAGGTCTCGGTTACAGCGCAGACATCGATGTTCTCCATACTAAGGAGTGCTTTGAGAGCCTGCATCTTGAGATTTAGACTTCTGGCGTTGAGCAGCATTACCCTTAATTTTTTTCCATTTTTGTTTTCTAAGGAGGTGGGTTCGTCTTTTGAGCCTTGCCTAAAAAAGGCACTATGGGGGTGGCAAGAGCCTTAGCCAATATCCGGAAGCCCAGTGGTGACAGGTGCAAGCCGTCCCTTGTGAAGCAGCGTGGCTTGTCCAGTATGTCATTCCAAGCAGACAGACATTGGATCCCCCTAGAATGACACCAGTAATTGAGCCAATTATTAAAGCTGATCATCTTGTCTTTGTATTGTGGCATCATTCTTGGTGAGGGCAGGATGCTGCTCAGGGTCAGGGTCATACCAGCCTGGGCTACATAATCAGAGAGCTCCTCAATGTCTCTTTTCATGTAGTCCAAGGAGGTACGTCTCAGGTCATTCACGCCGGCATGGACAATGACGGAGTCATATTTGTACGTGCTTTTGAGTGACCTGAGTGCATGTGTTATATGGCGGATCCTAGCCCCCGATAGGCAGCTTACCATTACCCTCTCCTTGCTCAGCCTGGTAAGTGGGACGCCAGTGTGTCTGACTATAGAGTCACCTATCACTAGTGTATCAGGCATAGTGTTTGGCCTTAAGGGCTGTGATTTATTGACACACCAATTTATTGAAGTATGTGTTGCATGTGTTATGTTTTGAGGTGGTGGATTTTTGGGTGTCTGCTTTGGGAGCCTCTGTTGTTTTGGTAAGTTTTTAATAGAGCCTCCAAGTATGTTTTTGTGTTATTATGTGCTTGATTTGCAGTTGGGGTAGGTCTATGTGTGACTGGGTTTGTTGTGTGTGTGGTTACCTTCTCCTCCTGTCTGGTCTTGCCAGTCCTGAGTTGAGAGAGGTCAGCCTCCAGTTTGGCTATATAGTTGCATCTCTCACATGTATTTGTGTTTGTTGGGAGGAGGAGAGGGTTGTCTGTGTACATGAGACAATTATAGCATTGTCTCAAGATTCCCAGATTAACCAGCTGAGCAGGAGAAGATGCTAGCAATCTACCACTCGACATGCTAGAATATTATAAGAGAGTGCTGTGCCTTTAAGGGAAGTGGTTGGGGTGGTAGGTGGATGTAGTGCTACTTGAGTTTGAGAGTGCTTGCTTAGAAGAGTAGCTTAGAGAACAAGTGCTATGCTTATAATATAACGAGTAGACTGGTTATTCTAAGAGTAGAGCTTTCTAAGGGAAAATTTGAAGAGCAGACTTGGCGGAGCCAGGAAAAGTTTAACCCTGTTTAACCGGCGCTGCGCTATGCGCACAATCGCGCAAAGCCGCGCTAATGCAGATTTTACACAGGGAACTTGAAAAGAGCTACAAATGGTCCAAAATAACCATTTACTACAGCTCTTGTGCTGAGGTCACTTCCTTCAGGGACATATAGGCTGCTCAAGGCTCCCCACTCCCACTGGTGAGCAAAGAAACTTCCTTCGTATCCAAGTAAGGTAATGGACAACACAGGAACTACACCACAGCCCAGAATACAGCAAAGCCTGTAAACTGGTCTAAACTAGTCGAGGAGAGGCAGGAAAACAAGGATTATTTTTTTGTTTTTTTGTTTTTAGATAGAAAACACTCAGAAATACAGAAGGCAGCAAGAAATCAATTACACAGGCTAGCACACTTTAGTGGGCAGCCTCAATAGTTAAATTAAACAAACACAGATTTTCAATTAATTTTCGACCAGGTAAACTTTTAAGTGCAGATACTATAAAATGCAGCAAACAGTAAAAAAAACAGTATAAGCTTGTTTAAAATAAGCAAGAGAAGGTATTCCAAGTAAAAAAACAAAAAAAAAAAAACTTAAATCTGGAAAGTAGTCACTTTTCTCAGTTCTCTGTAGCTAGGACCACTCTGCAGGACCATGTGGTGCTGTCTCTGAGTAGTATAGCCAGAAAAAAATGCTCTGAGGCGGATTTTAAACAGGGAACTTGAAAAGAGCTAGAAATGGTCCAAAACAACCAACTACTACAGCTCTTGTGCTGAGGTCACTTCCTTCAGGGACAGATAGGCTGCTCAAGGCTCCCCACTCCCACTGGTGAGCAAAGAAACTTCCTTCTTATCCAAGTAAGGTAATGGACAACACAGGAACTACACCATAGCCCAGAATACAGCAAAGCCTGTAAACTGGTCTAAACTAGTCGAGGAGAGGCGGGAAAAGAAGGATTATTTTAAAATATGCAAACATTCATAGATTCATAGTAGGCTAACTGCCCTTGTGAGCCATTTTAAGCCTAGCCAGTTATCCCTTGTGAGACTCAAACCCTGTACCTTGTGTTTGTAAGGCAAACACTTTAACCATTAGGCCACAGTGTCACTTCAACGAGTAAATTAACCAGGCAGTGCACCTAGGTCACCCATGAAAAGAAACATTCATACCTAAAGGATTTAACTTTTACCTCTCAAAATAATTTTTACTGTCAGTGAGTAAACACATCTCTGTAATTAAATAATGGGGGAATTTAATAAAGCCAACACATTTTTTTTCCATACAGACATCGAGCCATGCTGATAACATGGCTGTGAATATTTTTAAATTCAATAAGCGTACCAACACAGAAACTTCCATGGCATGCAAATCACCTCATAAGCAGATGAAGCTCATGCAAATGAGGCAGGTAGAGTGAGCCAGCAAGCAGATAGGCAACTCTGCAGACTCTGTGTCAGTGTCCGTAATGTACACGGAAAAATTCTGTGTACAGGAATGTAGACAGACAAAAGGGGCTGTAAAAATGTAGATAGATGGACAGAAATGATATACCACTTACAGATACGAGTGAAACTATCTTCCATGTGTATGAAAAATTAAAGGAAATAAATTAAATTAAATTTATTTTTTGTTTTAATAATCTGGGCATGTTTGCATGGTGTGCTGCAGTGCGCAAACATGCTTTATAAAAAATTAAAAAAAAACAATTGGAAAAAACAAAATTAATATTATGTGACAGAAATGTATTACAGGACCCTGTGTGGAGTATCTGCAGTGGTGCATTAGTGCTGTTGCTAACGTGGTAGAGCTTTAAAGTGTGTAGTTTTCAGGCTGTCAGCATGGATCCCTATGCAAATTAGGTGGAGTTACTGAATAGCATAAAGGGGTAATCGTGTCTGCATATCCCTTCTGTGTAGGCAGAGAACTATGTTGGTGTTTATAGAAAAGGTAGCTGATATCAGGGGAAGGTGTCTCCAATAACTTCTAAGCTTATTTCAGCTTAGCTGTGCCTGTTTGCTCAGTGCACCGCCGTGCTGAGCATGCCCTTTCAGGGTTGTATGTGCACTAACTTCTAAGCTTTGTTCACTTAAGAGGAGTGTGTTTTTGCCTGTTTGCATGGTATGCCGCTATGCTGAATGTGGGAATGGGGGGGTTGGTGTTAGTACTAAGTGCTAAGCTTTGTTTACTTACGGGCTGCACTGTAGTGCTGAGTATATCTAAAACCCAATAACAGATTAATTAGTTTTGACCCTTGTTTAACTTAAAACAGGGCCATTAAATTATGTTAATGATATACTAGACATGTGGAATGCATCATAGGTAGCCAATCACAGAGACAGCAATTACAGCAGAGCACTATAAAGTTTGTATACACCCTACAATCTGATTCTTCCCCCATACTCTGCACCACTGGAGTACAGACTTGTGAATTTTAATTGAAAGAATGCTAGGGGCTGCAGCTCTGCTACATCTGTATGTGCTGGATGCTGAAGTCAGTGCTGCTGCTGCTGACAATAGGCCTAGACAGAGAAGGAGAAGAGTGTTCAGGCCCAGAGAAACCTTCCAGGGGCTACATGAGCTGGAGTTTGTAAAGCGCTATGGGGTGGACAGGAACATACTACAAATACTCAGTGGGGCTAGATTAGAAGATTGAAAGTTTAAAATTGCAAACAATCTAAAGAGCGAAAATGCTGGACCTGAAAATCATTATTGTGGGGGTCTGCACCCCCCTCTAAATATATATTCCAACTCCAATATCACACTACAGTGAGGAAAGGGCAAATATTCTGATCTTCACTGTACTGCGATCTCAAAAAAAGCGCTTCGAGGTTCGACATTTTCGCTCTTTAGAGTGTTCACAATTTTAAACTTTCGGTCTTCTAATATAGACCCGAACTCACTGAGCTCTGCCACCCTCAACTCAGACCCAGAACCAACAGAGGACAACCCATCAGAGTGGAAACAAAGGTATGTGTAGCCCTTAGGATACTAGCTACAGGTACTTACCAAAGACCAACTAGGGACATGATGGGGGTCTCACAGGCATCAGCATCCAGGGTACTCCACCAGTTCCTGGATGCCATGCTACCACATGCCAGTGAGCACATATGGGTGAGGGCCAGCCATGTGCAACACTTCTACCATGTAGCATACTACTCTGAGGTACTGGGTGCCATAGATTGCACTCATGTATGCATCAGATCATCACCCGTTCAGGAAGGTAGAATCTACGTCAACCACAAGGGGTACCACTCCATCAACTGCCAGGACATGTGCAATGCCCAGGGCATTATCATGAATGTGTCTACTGGTAGCCCTGGCAGTTATCACTGCTCCCATATCTGGCATGCATCACAGCTGTACCAGATGTTTGCTAGGGGGGACATTCCACATGTCCATTTACTGGGGGATGCTAGCCATGCACAGGAGCCATGGATGATGACACCCATCAGAAATGCACACCCACCCACCGAAGAATGCCATAATGAGGCAGACGCACAAACTAGGAACATCATAAAGAGTGTGTCTGGACTTCTGAAGTCATGGTTCTGGTGCCTCGTTATATCTGGTGGAGCACTGCAGTATACTCCAGCTACATGTGCACAGATATTTACAGTATGTTTCATGCTACACAGTATGATCCTGTGGAAACAGCTGATCAGCAAAGAGAAAGGATACACAGCCCCCCACCACTGCCTAGGTCACCTCAGCCACACTCACAGGATGACTTGGAGGAGAAACCCCCAACGATGTACTTGTAGGCAGACATAAGCATGCCCAGTATGCCCTCACTTTGGCTATGAGACAATGCATAGCACATTCACTGACAACCTAGGGCTCTAGGGACTGATACCTTTCTCCTACTCACATACATATAGTGAAATTGTTGATGCCAGGCAACCTGCACAACCTGTACCTATCCATTTATTGACTCTGTACTGCTTGTATCACACAGAGTCAGCCCTAAACTACAGTTCTGTCAACTTCTGCAATTGCAAGGTAAGTCTCTAACCTACACACTACTTGTCAGGATCAATATAATATGGTATCGTATGTGTGGATCTGCTGTATTTATGCAATGAAATATAGTGGGCTATTTGGACAGCTGTAATATCCACATGGGACTACATATACCCAGTCCAATAGTATTTGTCCCCTAATAATGACTAGGCCTCATGGTTGGAATATTCACTACATCAGTCAAGGGAGATGTTAAACAGTGGGGTCACATGATATTTGGACTACTGTCTTTAACAGCAGATCATGTGCCATTGTTCCCCCACCCCCAACACAGCAGTGTTCCCATATAACTGCTTTAACAGTAAGTCAGCAATGGTATATCAGCAGACCAGGCAATCTCAGGAGAGTAACATAGTACTCTAACACACATTGTAGGTCTCCCATAAAGCAGAAATAACAATGTACATATTTATGATGTTGAATGTGTGATGAATGACTCCTCTCTGTTTGACAGCCTGTGTGGTTCATTGGATTAGGGAAGTTAGCATGGGTGATGGTGCTGATGGTTTTAATCTGAAAATATTCATATCTTTTGCACGTTAGGTATTGTGTGTGTGGTGTACCATTATGAACCTCAGTCACATATTAGGTACAGCAGACGGCTGGGGAATGCAGTGGACATTTTGAGTGAAGTGCAGTACTCCAAAAACAGGGACAGATGTCAGTGCCTGTAACATAACTCTCAACCTCTTAGTGCAAGAAATCTGGATAAAGCCCGACAAAATGTGGAGACAAAGGCCCACAAATAGGGGCATATTTTAAACACTGTTCTCATAAACTTTAAAAAGTTGTTAGAATGACAGGGTTTGTTTCAACAGAAATTTTTCTGAAGGATTTGAAGTCAGAAGCTCAAATGTATGTCATTATTTAGTGACATCAGTTCTCAGTTCATCCAAGTGATTTGCCAGAAAACCACACATTTTATGGGCATCAGACCAAGATTATGAGCCAAAACTCTGGACATTCTGCAAAAGTCTAGACATTTGAGAGGTATGGTCTCTAACACACAAAATCCAGGATTGGAGTACAGGTAGGTGTGGCCTGGAGTCACTTATCAGTATTGACAGTCCCACTGGCATTCCCAAACACTTTGTTAAATGATCACAAATATGTTGCCCTGTCATCAGAATTACCTTAAGCATATATATGTCTATACATACAGACATATACATATACATATCCATCTGTCACTATCTCTCTCTCACATACAGAGTATATCTACTGCTATGTAGTGTCTAATAGATATATATATACTGATGTATATGGCTATGTATATCACAATGATACATAGACTCTCCCCATATATCTACATAACACATATACATATCATACACACACACAACTACATTAATATATAAATCCCTGTTAATTACATAAATATGTGTGTGGGTGTCTGTATTGTCTTGCATACCCTAATAATGGTGGTTAAACTTGCACTATCAAACATGCATATTGTTGCTCAAAGGATCCACTTACCTACAGACCCCTGTGCCTGGTGGATGTCACCAAGTAGAGAGACACAAGTGAGCAGGTGGTGTAATGCACAATGTTGTCAATGCAGGCATGGACAGGGCATATTGTTCCTGTCCACATGTTTGCCTGTCTTACTGCAAGCAGCAACATATGGCCATACTGGTTAGACACATAGGATAATAACAGTTATCCCGCTGCTAGGATACTAGATGCAGATAATAGTATGGAGAAGTATCACTCTGCAGACCACAGGTGCTCTTCAACACAAGCCTAGTTTGTGTAATGCACAAGTACTGTGCCTGCAGTCACATATTCAGCATACTCAAACTGTGCCACTTGTGATAAATACTGTGATTTATAGTGTGTAAGACTAGATAGGTATGGGGTTCTAATCTCACCCCAGGCTACTTAGTGCATGCATGTGTGTGTGTGTGTGTGTGTGTGTGTGTGTGTGTGTGTGTGTGTGTGTGTGTGTGTGTGTGTGTGTATACCCCTGCAAAACAACTGCCATGTCCTCATGGGCTATCCTTATGCACTTTTTGGACCTGTAACTTGCTACTGGCTTCCAAACTGCACTCTTCTACAAGGCCTGATGATGTCATCCACCTTAAGACTACCAGCTGACAGTGTAGTATCAGACTTAAGCCCTGGTGCATGCGATACATACTGTGATCTATAGTGTGTAAGACTAGATAGGTAGGTGTTCTGCTCTTATTTCAGACTACTTTGAGTGCATGTGTGTGTGTGTGTGTGTGTGTGTGTGTGTGTGTGTGTGTGTGTGTGTGTGTGTGTGTGTGTGTGTGTGTGTGTGTGTGTGTGTGTCCCTGCAAAACAACTGCCATGCTCTAATGGGCTATCTACCTGCAATAGTTATGCACTTTTTGGCCTTGTAACTTGCTGCTGGCTTCCAAACTGCCCTCTTTGACAAGGCAGGATGATGTCATCCACCTTAAGACTACCAGGTGACAATGTATTATTAGACTTAAGCTGTGGTGCGTGCAAGAAATACTGTGATCTATAGTGTGTAACACTAGATAAAGAGGGGATCTACTCTCACTTCAGGCTGCTTGGTGTGTATGCGCATGTGTGCATGTGTGCGTGTGTGTGTGCGTGTGTGTGCATGTGTGTGCATGTGTGTGTGTATGTGTGTGTGTATATATACCCCTGAAAAACAACTGCCATGCCCTTATGGGCTATCCACCTGCAATGGTTATACACGTTTTGGCCTGTAACTTGCTGCTGGCTTCCAAACTGCCCTCTTCTACAAGGCCTAATGATGGCATCCACCTTAAGACTACCAGCTGAGAGTATAGTATCAGACTTAAGCCATGGCATGTGCGATAAATACTGTGATCTATAGTGTGTAAGATGAGATAAGTAGGGGTTCTGATCTCACTCCCAGCTACTTGGTGTGCATGTATGGCCAGATGGCATAAATAAGATCACATTGGTAACTTAGAAATAGGTAGAGTTTTGCAGTATTTTATTTGTCATGTGTGATGTGGCCTCCCCAAAAGACTGACCACAACAAGGCCTGCTGATGTCATGAAGCATAATATGTCCTGAACCGATAGTGCTAGCACACATGAGGTGTGTTGCGGGCATCATGTACTGTGATCTGTAGTGTGTACAATTACATAGGTAAGTGTTCTCATCTACATACAGCCAACTTGCACTATGTGTGTGCCTTGGTGTGTCCTGTATGCAGTGATTGGAAGTGGTGCTAGCCTCAATGTAGCCATGTTTGTATATGAGCCTGTTGAAGCAGTTTGCATCATGTTATGGAACCATAGGATGTTTGAACTTCACTAGTATGATGGCCATACAGCCTTCACAATCATCAACATCTTTATACCCATAGTTACAGGATCAGCACATATTGCTCAGTCCAAGAGGGACACAGGCAGACACCCCTTGTTGAGATGATGGTCGCCCAACCAATCATACAGATGGCATGTACTGAGGTGCACTGAGGTGCTGTGTGTGCCATTAGGCAAGGTTCTGTTTCAAGGGTGTGTTTAAGTCTGCTAGACAAATCTCTCCCACAAGCATGTAGTACTAACATCACATACGAGGTTAATGTCCTTATAGTGAGTTATCCATCTACTATGCCTCCTACAGATAGGCAGCATATGTAATCAAGCAGGGTTACAAATTGCCCCATATGAAAGGTACAGACACCTCAGAGTAGTCTATATGCCACAGGTGACAATGAAACTCATTGCAGATGATCCCCATTGAACACATACTGAAGATGTGAAGTGTCCTTGTGAGGGACCATACTGTTGTTTACAATTGCCAGTATTGTTTGGAAAAGTGCATCACCAAATGGGCATTACACTCAGATATTGGCATGCTGAGGGAAGAGTACTTGGAGGGTATAAGTATGTCACTTACAGGTGACTGTGGCCTCAGCTATGCCATATGATTCATGCCATACCACTGTAGAGACAGAGTGATCTGAGACACATTAGGTATAAACCTGTGTGGCCAAATCTGTGTGCCCAGTTTGTTCACCCCTGAGTATGTACATCACATGTTGCGACTGATGTGCTACTTACCAGGTACATAGGTCTAACTGATGGAAATGAAACAACATATATATTTGCATTGAGTTTATGGCCATTAGTATGTCAATAGGAATGTGTTCACAATGCCCTCTTGCAGAATAGTGATATACCACAGAGACTCTATGAGTGCTCACAATTTGCAGCCATCAGCCAACATTGTTAGCCACACTCAGGCAGTAGTCACATGTATTGTGGTTGAATGGATTCCAAGCAGTAGAGGACCCAGGACTATGCCCTGTTGAGCACTGCTGCTTACAGATCAGCTATTGGAGGTAAATGTCCCTATGTTGTGCATGTGTGCCATCAATGGGCCACTTAGTGACCCCTACAATGACAGTATTGTGGATGCCTAAGTGCGTGCTTTGTAAATGTTTTCTAAGTGGGAGATATAGTCAGACAGATTGGCTCAGTCTAGGGGGTTGTATGCCCTGATGTACCCTCACTGAGGTCCATGGTGACTGCCTCGGAAATGTCCACCACGTGTAACAGTCATACTCCCCCTGTCACACAGCCAAACTTTCTTTGTACAGTCAACTGTGTGTAGAACACATTTATGTGTGCTGATCAGCTACATGATGATAACCCCTATGGGCATACGGATATGGATACTCAGACAAAAAGGTGTATAGTTATGATGGCCAGTGGATATACCACCTCTGTGCAAGAGTATAACAGTTGCTGTTGTCCACTCAGCGGGTGTGCAGACAGTAGTGTTGGTATAATTGCAAGGGTTTCCAAATTGTGTTATTCATCCTTGTCAGATCACATGTGGGATACAGCCTGGAATGTTAGCACATGCAATAGATGGTGTGTATCTAATGAGATGCCAGTTAGGAACTGCTTTGCAAATATGGAAGTTATGGGACAGGTTGTAGCTATGTCATGTGTCATGTGGTGGGGACAAGGGAGTGTAGATGATGCAGACAGTGTGGGTGTACAGCTTAGGTACTAGTACAGAACCATCATATTTGGCATCATGATGTATGAGGTTACCAACAATTGGGGCCTGTCCTTTCAGGTCACACATGTAACTACACTGTGCATTGTGGTTTTGCTTTGTGTGAGTGGCTACTTTTGTCACTTACCATGTCTGCACAACATCCCAACAATATGTGCTTATTTTAGCTGAGCAGCTAGTGCCTCCATGTTAGGGGTTCACCCTCACCCCAACTGTCACACAGCAATATCCACTTGTTATTGTACAGCCTGCTAATGGCAGTTGCCCACAAGTCAGGTTTGCTGAGCCATGATGAGCCTGTGTCCATCCTGTCACATACAGATGAGGTCATGCAGGTGTAATGCTGCTGATGCATGGGTACAGAGCTCTGCATATTTGTCTGTCCCATCTGAAGGGGGAGGTGCAGTCATGCTATGTCAACCATTCCACAGGAGGTGATAAATGGCTGTCTTGACATATATTTCAATACTGTCTTCAAGGGGTTGGTATGTGCCTGTGGTTCTAAGGTGACTGATCTGTGTCCAGATCAAACCAGCGAGATCCTCACATTAGGGGGGCTGTACTGGTCACCCATATTGGTGAACAAATGATGCACTACATTGGTTCCCCATGTGGGAATGTCACAGCACTGTTCCAAGGCATTCTAGGTAAGGACCTAGACCATCCTTTTGGGCAAGTGAGCCACAGCATGACTAAGGAATACAGTGTGTACATATTACACTTCCCTAACATGTTTGTCTGTGCTCAGTACAGACACCTAGCATATAGTGCAAAGCAGTGTCTACAGATCTCTGAGTCATGTCACCTGACATGCCATGATAGGAGTTAGCATGGATATGAGCACTAATGGTGTCATACACCTACTGACACTGGACCAAACACTGTTACTTTTGCTCAAGGCCAGATCATGCCAACTGACTGTAACCGGCAGAACCCATTGACTGTTACACTATGCAATGGATGTTGGACAAGGTATATAACAATAGTAGGCCAGCAGGCCTTGCTGGAAACTGTGTACATCATGTACATAGTGCTATGTCAGCTGGTGGGTAGGCAAGTGTCTGACAGTCATACTCTGAGAAGATAGCATTGGGAGACCTACACAGCAATGATGCCAGTCACCAGTGGAGTTTACCGTCCTCCATTATTGGCATACCTCGTCTACCTATTCCCTCTCTGCAGTCACAGCTACTATCAGTGACCTCTGACTGAGTACATTAGCAGGCGAGTTCACATTGGGAGCTGTCACAGAATCCCACACAAAACCAAAAGTTACCAGGGCAGCCTAAGACACCATCAGTTATACTCTCAGCCATTGACAAAGTCTACCTGCCAATGACTGCACAATGCTATCTTGAGGTAAATCATCCACCCCTGCAAAATATTGTAGTATCCACACAATGCACATAGTTGAGCGATTACACATTGGGTTATGGACACAGAGAGTAATGTAGCCTTTGACTGTCACTGGTCGGTAAGATGTGGGGATGCATTCACTGTTGTACAACCTATGCCAACAGATTTGGGATGTACATCCAGGACTGTCACTGCTACACTGAATGTGGCAGCCGTCATACCTATCACTGTATGCAAAGGCACCCTTGCTGTGTCACTACACAGGCGTATTGTACAATTGTAGCAGCCACACAGGTTCCATGGTATACCAATATACAGTGTAGATAACCTGTCCTACAGAGTTTGTGTCATGACTGTAAATGTGTAATCTGTTTCCTAAATTCTTTGAGGGGGATGTGTATTGCTTCATACAAGGAGATGTCAGATTCCACTGTGTACCTCCCACATATTCATGACAGGACTAACACATGTCTCATCTGTTCTACATGCCTACAACATCACTGTGGTATACATAGTACATGCTGGAGAGACAGGTATGTAACACAGACAGTAAGCCCTGCACAAAACAAGACCCCCATGCATGTGAAGCACACATATGCTGTGACACAGCATGTGCAGGTTACAAAATGGGATGCAGGATACACCAATCATAACTGGTGTTGGGCAACTGTCTGTACTGGACTCACAATATTTGTAGATGGGCCATCTCCATCAGGACAGTTTGTAGATGTGTGTGTTCCCAAAATCCTGGTGACACATATCAAGCGTAGCAAACCTGTTCACAGATTAGGGATGCACAAGTACGCTAAATGCCACCATTGTCCTTGTTAGCCTGTTATATACATATGAACCTATGGAGCTATGCACTTAGAGTGCTGTACCTTGCCAAAGACATATTTGTGCTGTGCTGACATGCCATCCTGTGCTACTTTATTACCACTGTGTATCCATAAGTTATCCCAACAGACTCCTGAAACAGAAACAGGTCCATGGCACACCTGTCATAATGTAACTATATAGCTATTCCAACATCATACAACATAAGGTGCACAAAAGTATGTGGCATACTTGTGACATATCCCAGCATACAGTATTTGTCATTAGCCACTACATGAGGCATGGCAAAATAGCACTGCATTACACAAATACATGTTAACTAATATAGTCACCCTGTGCATCAAACACATAGCTTCATTTCCCTGCATCGATGGTGAGGTTGACAGGGATGTGGCACAGGTATCATCAGGTGTTGTTTGGGGGTGCATGAGGCCTAGACTGACCCAAACAGTTGACAGTATATGTATAAGCCAGGAAGGGAAGCAGGTAAAATGGACCATGGAAAGGTGATGTGTGTGTTTGTAGGTGACCTGCATTTGACAGTGGTGTGTGAGTGTGTACATGTACACAGTCAAGTTCAGCCCTAGCCTTACATCTGTGTGTGTTGGACAGCTTTGGACTGTACATGGTAGAGCTGACAATTCACCGTCTCTCTGGCCCAGGACATAGGAACTGGCTCTGCCAGGAGTTGCACTGGCACCTCATGCCCAAGGTCAGAAGCGGTGCTAGCACCTGATAGTGACTGCTATCTACTGGGACCTTGTCCCCCACAGGAATGCACTGTACCACAAGCCCATGGCCTACTATGTTGTGGTATGGACAGCATACTCCCCTCTGTAAAACTGAATGAACAGATACTGTCTCAGACCACTTTCTGTTTACTGCATCAGTCAACCAATCCAGGGTGTCCCCAGTGGAGTGGAGGCAGTCATGGATGTCAGACTGTGCTGTATCCATAATCCTAAGCATACGTCTGGTGTTCCGTTCAGAATGTGCCTGTGTCTCCATGATGGTTTGAAACATGCACTGAGTGGCCTGTGATGTGACACCTGCAGCAGGTAGTGGATGGACAGCAGGACTCTTATGAGCACCCCTGTCAGTCTGCCTTTGTGGGACCTCACCAGCTCTATGGCTATAGCCAGTGTCCACACTCACTAGAACCATAGTTGCCACACTTTCCAGTTCAATGTCCCCTCACTCTGACTGTGCAATATCTGTGGCCTCCGGGGACTGGGTATGTGTGGGCATACTGACTGTGTGTGGTGACAAAGGAGGCAGAAGAGGGATGTCTACCTCTGGGACAGATTCAGCCCCAACACCCCCATCTGTGCCTCACTGTGGCCACCATCATCATCAGAGTCTGAAGAGACACTGACATCAGGTTGTGTAGGGGACAGACACCAACCCCCCTGTCACCAGTGATAAGAAAGAAAAAAGTAGTGCATGAATACCTGCACTACTGTGTACAAAAAATCCACCAATACTCATAATAACAAAGACCCACAACTGGATTAGTGGTAAAACATTTTTCTTCTCCACGTTTGTCCAAAAAAGACTTCCTCAGAACAAAATACACATTCAACCCAAGACTTTTACAACAATCCCTTTAAGTAAATCAAGAAAAATTTGACCAGCAAAATTTGCCTTTAAATTAATCAATATGAAACAATACATGATGAAACAACACATAAAAATCCAGTGCACCTATCTTAACAAATATATTGAAATACATGTTTCACTGCCTAATTTATTTTCCTTTCAACCTTTTGTTTTTTTAAAAGGCATTTTAGAGTAATTGCCTGATTTAAACCAGGGGACTTATCTGCTCCTAACTGTCACTGCCAAAGTGTTTCATTTTGTTCAGCTACACTCCTGTGATTACCCCTTCTAAGATCCTTAGGTACCTGCTCCAGACTGGAAAATAAAAACATTCTACTCTGTTTACACTCAAAAGTATGTTTAAATAGGGCATTATTCTGGCCCTTAGCTTTAATAGAATATAAATGTCCCTTAACAAAACAGTGTCATGCTTACCAGGAGCAAGAACACAGCCTTGGCCAATACCTGACAGACCTATGAAAAGTTGAGGGTGAGGTAATGTCAGTACTAATGCATGTTGCAGCACAACAAGGTAATACGTCTGTATATCTCACATTTACAGTAGCTACTGTGTTACTTGTTGTATTGGTCACATTCTGAGTATGAGAGTACAACTGAGGTTAAACCCTCCCCCCAAAGAACAAGGACCTGACACCCACATAAAAGTTTGTACAGCCTGATGCATTGGCTGCTACAGTATTACAATGCTGATAACAGTAAGCCTACCTGCACGGTCCTCTGCTGTGGAAACTGTGGCACCAACCACCATTATGTATGGTGTGATGGATGCCTGGGAGATGTTGTGTGTGCCTAGGTTTGCCAGGAATTCCTCAGTGGCCGAGAGTGGTTGTTCCACTGCAGGCCCTCCACTGGTGACAGCATGATCCCTGGCTATGTCTGCTGATCTTTGTCATGCAGCATTGATTATGTCTATTGTGCAGTGTTGAACCTGCTCATATGTCCTGCTCTGATGACCCATGTCATTCACATCATGGACAAGGTCTCCCCACAATGCAGCCCGCTGTTCCATGTTTTGCCTCCCCCTGGACAGTAGGATGTGATGATGTTGCCTTGGTCCTTCCAGTATAATTTAATTTTCTGCATTGGAGAAGGGTGCATGACATCTAGGGTCCATGATTCATGAAAGACAACAAAACAGGGAACACATTACAGGATCACATATGTGGAAATACACTATGCAGAGATTCAGCAAGGACAAAATGTCTGGCACTATCCACTGCTTGGTCACACATGTCATACTCCATAGTGCACAAACATACTAAGTGTGTGGATGCAACTGAGATAATATAGGAATATGTCAATCATTTGGGCAACTGTCAGGCCACTTGTTACAGTCTGGTAGTAATTTGCAGCATGTATGAGGGCAGGCCTTGTTACAAGCAGGGAATTCCCATGTGTATGTTATCTGTGCAGCTCTGATAATCTACACAGTGACTTTGGAAAGATTGTATGGTACACTCTGATATTAGTAGCTAGTAGCTTTATGCTATTTAGCTAAACTTATCGAAGCTGTGTGACATAGTGCATCATGCAGCAATGTGCTAAAACAATATAAAGAAAAGAAAAATGGGAAGATAGGAAAGTGGTATAATGGGGTGCAAGTAAGGGGAAAAACATAGTTAAAGGCAGGTAGGGACATGCAGGAAGGGTGTAGGAAAGAACCATAGCTATACATTTCTTGAACAGCAACAAATGTGCACTTTGACAGAATTTGTACATGACTTTGAGCTTTCAACCCCACAGTGAGGGGTAAGGACAACATAACTGTGCTGTCAAGCCAATTGGACTAAATTATGTGTGTCTTGTGGACACATGCGAAATGGAGAGCTATGTATGGGACAATATTTTTTGGGACAGGTGCCCATTCTTTTTATTTTTTTTAAGGTGAGAGTGGAGTGTTGAGGAAGGGACATATGTACATGTGGGGGAGGTAAGTTGGGTAGGTGAGGAGGCATTTGCAGACAGACAAAACAGCAGACAGGAGTGGTGTGTGACACATGAGGGGGGTAAACACCTTGGATAGGGAGGGTATTATGAAATCCAAGTCCCATATGCCCCCAGATGGCAGCAGCATGACTCACATCACCACAGATGGGACTGTTGGCATTGCTCCTTCACTGTCTCAAGGGTGGCAGTACTGGAAGCTGGGCACCAGGGTGAGGCTGCCCCACCAGTTTGGCCAGCATGCCTTCAGTCTGGTGCAGGTGGTGGTCAAACCCATGGTGAACTATCCTGCTCACCAAGACAGGCAGCTCATTCCGGGTGACAACACCCCCTCCACCACCACTTATAGAGGGGGGCTGGGCCCCACCCCATGGGGCAGTACTACCCAATACTACAGGTAATGCAGAGCAGCAGAGGGGGCACCACTGGTCTGGGACCCAGATGTGCTGGGACCTGGTGTCATGGTCAGTTGAGGCAAGGTAGGTGGGTCAGCTGGAACCAGCCTACCTTGACGTACTGTGATGAAGAAGGTATAGCAATAAGTTAAGGTTAGTAATAACCAAACCATTGTTAGTATAAACAGAATGGAACATCATTTTAATTAGTCCAAATACATATTAATGTATATTATGTGTAACACAACAGTAAATAACATAACAGTATGGTAACAGCATGCCAGTAAGAAGTAAACCATAAAGTCAACAAAATAGTTAGTTTAATAAAATAATTTAATAGTGAATCATAATAACACATAATAATATATCACATTTTACAAAAATATAGTTAGCTTAACAAATCATGTTAATATTAAATCATAATAATAAATAACAATAATAAATAAATGAAGATAAGGGGTGGGGAGGGAGAGAGAAACAATCCATTACTGACAATACAGCTTATATCCCTGCAAATGCTGATAATAAATACTCTACAGGTATGTAGTGTCAGTTCTGAGTACAGTGACTACAATTCTGCTATACCTGATGTAACATGTACATACCTCTCAAGCTGTTAGCATGGGTCACTATGGGCAGAGCAATAACAAATACAGGTACACAACTACACAGAACACTTTTACATAATGTTGCTTCTCTAACTTCCAAGGTGTTCTGTAAGCAGATTTGGTAATACATTGCATTCCAGGTAATCATTTTTCTGGTAATCATGTGACAGACTGATTAGGCAGTTTTAATTACATTATGTGAAATCATGACACTTGAGAAGCATGTTTTCACACAGTACATAAACTAGACATCATGGCAGGCATGGGATTAAAACCCAATAGCTGTGACTGCAGGGGACATCTGAAAAAAAGTTAACATTGACTGCAGCAGCTTAGTACAGAAATGCAACAAATACAGCTCTTCTAGGAAATATGTAGTCTGATGTATTTAGGAATCAACAATGCTACTTAACGCTTTATTGGTATTGTTGATAACTGTCTGTGAAATGTTAGCACAATCATGTCTGCTCATAACATGGGCTACCTCAACCTTATACCTTTTGTTCCTGGAGTGGGAGAAAAAGAGATCATTATGTGACTGACTTCATTTTGCATTCTAGAATTATTACAGTGCTGTACTAGACTCCAGTCATACCTCTCAACCTTGAAACATCAAAAATCTGGACAAGGCCCATGAAAAATAGGTACAAATCTGTACGCTGTCTAACATAAAATTTGCATACATAATTATGTAACCCCGCCCACTCCAGTGGAATTGTGGGATACCAACTTTCGTGCAAATTGAAGAACAGGCAAACAAAATATGGCACTAGAGTCACCCTGCAGCCAATCCCAATGTCCCTTTACCTGGCTATTTTGCCCCATTTACCATAAACACTAATGTGTGCATACTGCTTTACTTCTACAATGATTGATTATTTGGGTTTTAATTTTTACACTTTACAGCACAATGGACAAACACCAAGAGACACCTGTTAAACTGTCTCACAATGAAAATAGATTTGGCATTAAAACTTCTCTACCCTTGAAACTCACATTCATTAAAATAGCATTGAAACATGCACCACATCCAAAGAAAATACATCTGGCCAGTGGTGGATAAATATTACCTTTTGGGTTGTTTTCAAATCACTGGCCCCTTGCACACAAAACAAGAAACATACATGGCTTTAGTAAATTATATTCCTTGTATAATACAGCACACTTGTTAGAGCACAAAAATTTGTTTGAACATTTTTTCAGTAGGCAATGAAACAAAATGCATGAACCAGTAATAAAAAACTGCCCAATTCAGAACATTTCCATCATAAAAGTCTACTTCCACACACACACACACACACACACACACACACACACACACACACACACACACACACACACACACACACACACACATTTTTGAGTATCCAGGGCACATATTCCAGACAACAAACTTTTATTTTTTTTTTTGGGGGGGGGGGGCAAGTGTTTATAGTTGCACATTGATTTGGTCATAATTGCAGTTGTTTCTAAACCACTAAACTATACACATGAGAGTACTTCTTTAATATACATTTTTTAAACTTATATGCATTGGATATGTAGAAACGTTATATGCTAGGAAAACATTGATGTGCATGGAAAAAATAAAGGCTGAGGAAACTTCAGCTGTTTAATTACTTATCACAACCAGCATGAAAGTCTGAGCAACCTGGATACAAGACCAAGACAACTCTCTCTGTCTCTCTCTCTCTCTCTCTCTCTCTCTCTCTCAGTCTCTCTCTCTCTCAGTCTCTCTCTCTCAGTCTCTCTCTCAGTCTCTCTCTCTCAGTCTCTCTCTCTCTCCTGTATTTACAGTAGGTTTCATAATAGTATTCCACATTGCTGAATTCTGATTGCTCCATAACAGAAACTAGTGAAACAAGAAAATGATAACGAGAGTTGTCTTTATATAAAGTGAGGTTTATGCAATGTTTGATATTCGTTCTCACAAAGATTCACATATAACTTATTATTAGATGTCCTCAAGCACAAGGGAGACTGAATTATTGAAACTTTCAGTCTGTTTAAAGTACAAACTTAGCAAGGGTAGACTACACCTGACCTGTATCTAGCTCAAGGTTCCAGAAGTTCAGCGGCTCTATCAGGCAGGAGACTGGTGGCATGATACAGCCCTAAACATAATTCAGTTAAAAAAGAAACAGACTCTGTCTGTACTTACCAGACTCCATCTCAGTCCTTTCCCCCTCATGCCTTATGTCGTAGTTTTACCCTGACTGGAGTCTGTTAGTTCAACTTTAAAACGATCGTTGTTAACAGTTTCGCATAGCCTGTATCAATCTAAACCGTTAAATATCGTTTTAGAACATATTTCATGTTAAGTTCTGATTTCCCTTATTAGTCCAAGCTTACTTTTTTGAAGCGCACCCACTATACGAGGAAAACATTGAAACAGAGAGATAATACAGCCATAACGATTGTGTGACGCCCGGCCCGCCTCATACACACACACACACACTCACTCACATTTTGTTCCTTACCTAATCCATATCCAAGCCCCAAGTCATTTCCAAAACAGCAGCAGACACTCAGACGATCCATTAAGTTGCTACAGGGTACACTACGGCAGCAGAAGATCCATTAAGTCGCTAGACTCGCTACAGCAGAGTACGGCATGACAGCAGCATCACAGCAAAGCCCTTCTCTTGGCTTGACAGCAGCACCGGTCCAAAGTCATTTTAGCTAGGCTAAAGCAAAGCCAGTAATTCTTCTGGCAGCAACAGTTGTCAGTTACTTCTAAACAGTTCCCGCCTGATTCTTTCAGCATCTACTGCTCAAGATCCTTGCAGCCAGCGGAAATGATGACGTGAGCTCCTTGAGCTCAGTTCCGACTGGCTGGTAGTGCTGAGCTGACGCCATCACGCGTGATGACGCCAGCTCCGAAGCCAAAATTAAAAATAAAAAAATAAAAGCAGAAATCCGGAAATGAAGGGTGCCACTCGGGAATCGTGGCACCCTTCATTTAGACCCCAAAACTCGGTAAAAACCGAGTAATTCGGGATGGTTGGGAGGTCTGACTCCAGTGACAGTAGAACATACATGCATGACATACAGCCATCCTACATTTATTGACACACATTTCCTTAGGAATCAACTACACTACTTAACACTTTATTGGTATTGCTGATAAGTGTCTGTGAAATGTAACCACAATCATATCTGTTCACAACATGGGCTACCTCACCCATATACCTTTTGTTCCTGGAGTGGGAGAAAAAGACAGCATTATGTGACTGAATTCATTTTGCATTCCAGAACTATTACAGTGCTATACATGACTGCAGTGACAGTAGAACACACATGCATGGAATATGGCCATACTGCCTTTATTAAAACAGATTTCTGTAGGAATCAATAATGCTGCTTAACACTTTATTGGCATTGCTGATACATTTCTGTGAAGTCCATACAATATCTGCCCATAAAGTGGGCTACCTCACCAATATATCTTTATTACCTGAAGTAGGAGGAACAGAGAACATTGTGTGACCAATATTGGCCTGGAGACAAACTTGGACCATACTATGAGTTAAACAATACAGTTTGCAGGCCATTAGTTTTGCATTCTACAGCTATTACAGTGTTACACTTGACTGCAGCAACCTTACCATAGACAAGCAATGCATACAGCTCTACTGCAATGGTTATGGCAACACAATCCTGCTGTACACCATTTTGCTTACTGTTATTGGTATTGTTTATTGTTTATTGCAATACAGTTGTTGTTGTTCATTTTTGCACTACAACTCTACTTGCCAGTGTATTGCACTACAGTTCTACTTGCCCATTTATTGTACTGCAGTTTTTATTGTGTATACTTTATTGCAGTAAATGCTTTACTCTTTCTTGCTTATTGCACTACAGTTAGCATAATAAATCTGTACATACCATACTCACTGCACAACCTGGCCAGGTGGCCAGCATAGGACTCGACATTGCAAGCCCTCTCAGCTGCAGCTGTTGGGAGAGAAGCACACCATTAGGCATACCAGTTTTGCAGACATTCAGCTTGCATATTGATAAAACAGAGGAAAACATACTTACATATTTGTGGGGCATTCCTAGCTCTGGCTTCTTGGATCCAGGTGTCCAAGGTTCCCCTCTCACTCTTCTTCAGGCCATCATAATGGTGATGACACTGCTCACTTGTGTGGGGGCTGCCAGTAACTCTGGTGATTTCCCCGGCTAACTGGTCCCAGGCCTCCACCTTACACTCCAAGTCCTGGAAACCACACTGCAGCAACCTGAGTTCATATTTTTTTATCAGGCACCCAATAAAGAACCTGGACTCCTGAACACCCCATCTTTGCACCCAAAACCAAGCACCTTCACCAGCACCACCTGCCATATCACCAGCTGACCAGACTTCAAAGACTGTTGCAGAATTCCCACCTATTGCACCTAATATAGGCTGTTTTTCCACTCTTGCATGTCACTGAGCAACATTAAAAAAAGCACAGCATTGCTTTACATCGTGCAAACCAGCTAAGTGCAGCTAAGCAGTGTGAAAATGCATACAACTGAGGTTTTAGCTAAGCTTAACACTGTACAAACAAAAGTAGCCATTAGCATATTTAAGCAGTGTTCGGCACAGCACAGCAGTGCCATATTTTACAAATTTGTTCTTAAAATTAAACATATAAATTCAATTATAGACATCTTATCACTGTTACAGAGTCAAACCCATGACCTACTAAACATTAGACTGTATCTCTACCTATTTAGCTACTTAGATAGCATGAAAACTAGTATACCTTCACATATACTACTGGGCTACCTGTTAACATTGCTAAGCACCATGGCATGCTGCACAAACGTGCTTAAATAGACTCAGACATAAAAAATTAATTACATGCGGTTTCTGTTTTTAGATGTCTGTCAACTATCGGCTATGTATGTATGAGCACCGCTTGGCTATGGGGTGCTCCATGCAAACAGCAATTAAAAAAAAGCACAGAAAAAAAATTTAAATAAGAAAAATACATCTGATTTCTGTTTTTAGATGTCTTGCAGGTGACAGCTGTCTTTATGTGAGCACAGCTTGGCATTGCGGCAAACATACAAAAACAGGAAAAAAAAATATTACACATTTGATCTAATTCGCAGCATTTCAACAGTAGCGGGGAGCAGTACAGGCAGCCTCACCCTGTACGCATCCACTACCATGAGTAGCCTCTACACTCCTCCCTACACTAATTCAGTATCCCTTTACCTATGCTACTCTCAGCAGGACAACATCATTAATATGCATGGCATGCTGTCAAGGGGGGGGCTGTGGCTGTGTACATGGATATATTCCATGTAGGCTCTACACGTTGCCTACATAGATTTTATTAAATCCCGGGTAATTTTTTTTTTTGCTCATAAGACTGATGTTTTTAAGTTATTTTTGAAGGCAGAACTTTTCATGTTATTGGCACACTTAGTTATACTGACTAAAATATTCTTGGTCTGGCAGAGGTGTGCATTGCAGGGAGTTTTTTGCCCTGTTAAGTTTGAAGTGAATGGATTTGGGCATTCATTTAAGACAGAGCACTGGAAATGAAGACACTGAAAAAAGGACCCATAAATGAAACCTGCACTACCCCAGGTTTTTCTGACCGTTGGGATCTTAATCTTTCAGCATCATAACCATGACATAATCTGCACTACAAAGAAAGCCTTATATTACTACTGGTGACATATATTATAACACACTATTATAAATGCTATACAATCAAAGGCTTTGCACAGAAAATTCTGAAAAACTTGAGGAGAAAACTAATTCGACATACTCAATGAATGACAGAAATGTAGAAGTTTAGTGTGAAACATTGTTCTCTTATTGAAGCACATTAATAAATGGCAATTTTGTTTAGCTATTATGGGTATTCTCGAAAATAAAGGATAAAACTTTAGTAAATTTCCCACCTATAAAGAGAATGATGCCGGGTCTATATTTTTTTTTAAACAGTTGTTGTTGTCTTTCATCTTTTTCCGGTTAGGGGTCACCACAGCGGAACTCCGGTCCGTTAATGATTGGCAGTAGATTTTCACGAACGCCAAGGTGCCAGCTCGACGTTCAACCTTCAACGAAGGCACGTAAACAGTGATCATGCTAGTTTTTATTTCTACTTTTAAAGTGTATAATATTGTTGCTAGTGAATCCATTCATCTGGTACTGTTGAGTTGACCTCATTACCAGCCAACATCATCCACAGAAATTATTAAGCAATAGGCAAGTGGACCTTTCTTCAATACCACAAACATTATCAAAGACACACACACACACACACACACACACACACACACACACACACACACACACACACACACACACACACACACGCGCGCGCAAACAATTTCAGAGTAATCAATCAACATACTGTATGTCTTTCTTTGTCTTGTCTTAGCACACTTACAATACTATTTAATTTATTTAGGCCTGATGTTTGATAGGATTCAATACAATCTGCCAAACCAACTCTGTTTTACTTATAAAGAGTTGTAATCCCCTCCTCTCTCATCAAAGGTAATATGAAATACATGCACTTCTTGGAGTTAGTACGGGTAGTAATATTCCTACTGCAGGTAGTAATATAAGGTGCACTAGAACTAGATTTGTTCCTGATGTCTGCTAAGTATTTGTACATTTGCTGTCTCCATTTTCTGTTAGTTTTATTTATATAGGTTCATAGATTAGTACTATACTAACTGCCCTTATGAGCAAAGACAATTACCACATGTGGGAATCAAACCCTGAACATTGTGTCTGTAAAGTAAGCACATTAACCATTATTCCAACCTCCCACATAAAAACATTGCAAACAGTAATATACACTAACACTTTAATGTTACATTTCTAATGCCTATTTGGAGAGTAGCTCCTTTTCACTGAATCAATGTAAATATTTTGCCCTTCATTAATGAACATGTAAAATTTGCAAAATCGACAGACAAAAGTCCATTTTGTTCATTTTTCAACAACAAAAATCTTTATTACATCACTTACTACATAGGCAGTCATACATTTATATAAATGAAAACAAACCACACCAACACAATCCTAGTTGCAAACATTTTACATCACAAACCATACTGACACACTCACAGCTGCAAACATTATACATTACTTATAATCTACCCAATCTTTCTCACTCAAACATTACATAGCTCATTTAAACCCTGCTGCCTTTTAGACCTCATTCCTCCCTTGTATGCATTATTCCCACAATTCCCATTTTCTCCTATATAGTTTGCTCCTACCTTTTTCTAAAGATCTCAATTCCAGTTGTTTTATCTCTGTTACTATATTCACTTCTTCCTAAAACCTGCTTCTCTTCTCTTTCCCAAATAAGTTTCACATTAATATTCCTCTTATCTAGAAACTCTAGGGTTTTAACGAGAGCGTTGCACTGGTCAACATTATCTTGAGTTATTTTTCATTTACTTGCAATAATTTGTCTAAAAGGGTTTTTTACTGAAATTGGTGTGCCTTGTTGCTGTAGCATAGGACCAGATTCAGGCCTGCTGAATCTAGCTTTGTTTGTATAACTTGAGCACTGATCCAGGCCATCTTTTTTTGGAGAAGGTTCCCCTGCACCCTAGTAGCGGGAGTGTGCAGTTAGAACTTGTCTGATTGAAGACTGCTGGAACAGGACTCAATTTTGAGCTTTTTTCTGGTTAATTGGGTAACTTGTTTAAATTAGTTTGTTCATTTTCTATTGTTTTATATATAAAAAAATTGCACTTTATTCATCTGCTTTTACTGTATTTGTGTTTCTTCCTACTTTATTACTAGGGGCATTGACTACAACTCTGAACTGAGATATATAACAATAAGCATCCTTTTCTGTGCATTTAAAGTGTTTTTTTTTTAATTGTATCTACTTTATTTTCTGAAAAAAAATCTAAGCCAGTTTTCAGGTTAATGCTGAATTCAGGGCTGTGATACAAATCTCTGTGTTTGCCCATACCTTACTTGGATAGAAGGAAGTTTCTCTGTTCACCTGTGAGAGAGGGGAGCTTTGAGCAGCCTATCTGTCCCTGGAGGAGTGATTTCAGCACAGAAATTAGTAGTTTATTGGCCATTGTGGGCTAATTTCTATCTCTTTCATTTCCCTGCTATAAAAACCTCATTTGCCCAGTTTTGTGCGCCAGGCAGCGCCAGTTAGCTAGGGTATAACTATTCCAGGCTCCACAAAGTCTCCTCTTCAATTTTTCCCTTGGAACTAGAAAAGTTTCAACTTAAGCACTCAAGCCATTCATTTCTCAGCCTGGCACTTGCTCAAAACTCATAGCAAGCACTTATAAACCCTAGCACTAGACCCCCCCCCTATACTGTACAGAAGGACAAAGCTCTCTATTCCACCTTACCAGTTATTTAGTAAAACAGTTCACTGTACCTATCCAGGCATGTCCAAAGGGCAGTTTCAGGTGTACTCTCCAGTCCAACTGGTGAATCTGGGCATTTTGAGGCAATGTTACAACTGCCTCATGTACACAGACAACCCTCTCCTCCTACCACCAAACACTAATACATGCGATAGATGCAATTATACAGCCAAACTGGAGGCTAAACTCTCTCAACCCAAGACTGCACCAGACAGTCAAGAGGAGAAGGGAACTACTGGCATCACACCACCAGTCTCACATAGACCCATTAAACCAGCACCAGCAAAAAACACACATAAATACATGAAAACATACTCAGAGGCTCTAAATAAAAATCTGCAAAAGCAACAGAGACCTCCAAAGCAGACATTTAAGCAACCTCCACCCCCCCAACACAAACCATGAAACACATACTTCACAAAACCAGCGTGCCATACAATCACAGCCCTTAAGGCAAAATAACATACCCAACATACTAGTAATAGGTGACTCTATAGTCAGGTACACTGACGTCCCACTCACTAGGCTGAATAAGGAGAAGGTTACTGTTAGCTGCCTGTCGGGTGCCAGGATCCGCCACATAACACAAGCACTCAGGTCACTCCAGAACAAGTACAAATATGACTCTGTCATTGTCCATGTTGGTGTGAATGACCTGAGCCATATCTCCCTGGACTACATGAAAAGAGACATGGAAGAGCTCTCTGATCATGTAGCCCAGGCCAGTATGACCCTGACCCTGAGTAGCATCCTGCCCTTACCAAGAATGATACAATGGTATAAAGAAAAAATTATCAATTTTAACAATTGGCTAAGTTTCTGGTGTCATTCAAAGGGGATCCAGTGTCTGTCCACCTGGGATGACATGCTCGACAAGCCACACTGCTTCGCTAGAAACGGCTTGCACCTGTCATCTTTAGGCTTTCAAATACTGACCAAGGCTCTTGCCACCCCCATAGTGCCATTTTTAGGCAAGGCTCAAAAGACAAACCCATCACTGTAAATAGCACAAGTAACAAAAATCTGAGGGTAATGCTACTCAATGCCAGAAGTCTAAACCTCAAAATGCACACACTTGAAGCACTCCTCAGTATGGAGAAAATCGATATATGTGCAGTAACAGAAACCTGGTTTAAGGCTCCAGAGAGCACCCCAGCACAACCAGGCTACAACTCATACCATACATTTCGGCCACAGAACCCGGACTGAAATACAAAAGGCGGGGGAGTATCCATATTCATCAAGGATACCCACACCTCCAGGTTAGTGGCACATCACGATGCTTCAGAGATCATCCACGTGCAACTAACAATGGGCAAAACTGCAATTCAAATTATAGCTTGCTACAGATCACCCACCATGTCCCAGGACCCCCATTCTGAGTTTCTGGAAACACTGGGAAACATAAAGGTCTTACCAAACACTCTAATATTGGGTGATTTCAACTACCCAAACATTAACTGGGAGAATTACTCAAGTACTAACTTCCTTGCCCAACATTTCCTAGAATTTATAAACTCAAATGCCCTGGATCAACTGGTCAACACTCCCACCAGAGGTGACAACATATTGGACCTGGTCATCACCAACATGGGTGACCAGTGTTTCACATTGGAGGTCAACCCCTCGCTGGTTAGATCTGACCGTAAACAAATCACTTTGGATATCCACATTCTGCCCCCACCCCTGGACAAGGAAACCACCATGAAAAACTTTTCAAAAGCAAACTTCACGTTACTCAAGACCGAGGTGGAAAGTTTCAAAGCTCCCATGCTAAAGGATAACGCTGTCCAAGCTGCAAAATCCTTTACTAATGCATTCTATGGGCACCTACAAGAATGCATGGATCATGCTATCCCAAGCAAAACCAAGACTCACTCCTTCAAGAAAAGGAAACCAGTCTGGTGGACCCCTGCCATAAACTATACAATAGAAGGAGGAAACTAGTACAGAAAAGAGTAAAATCCCAAGAAAGGAAGACATCCCTGATCAGTATCATCAAGAAACTATGATTCCCTCATAAAATTGTACAAGGCGAGCTTCGAAAGAAAAATTGCTAAGGGCTCCAAAGATAACCACAAGGCATTCTTTAGCTATGTCAAGAATCTAAGTGGCAATGCTCAGATCTGCTCAGAGTTAATGCAGAATGGCACAAACTACACTGAGCCTACCGATATTGCCAACATCCCGGCAGACAGGTTCAGTGCAAACTTCACCCCTTCTCACTCCCAAAAGAGCCCATAACCATAGGTTCATAGGTAGGTACTAGGCTATCGTACCAAGGGCCTACGTAAGCCTAGCCAGCAAAGTACCATAGCTTACGCCACCCAAGAAAGTTATTTTCCTGTGCCACTGTCCAGCAGAGACACAGAAGTGATCCCCAGGGTGAATTTCCTATTTCCCATCCACTCATCAAGAGTTTTTTTGAAGAGTGCTAATGAAGAACTTTGCTTGACATAGATGGGTAGCTTATTCTAGAGTATAGGAAGTCTCTGGGACAGGAATCTATCCCACCAGCATGTCCTATTTATTGTGGTGACAAGGTTTAGTTCCCTAGAGCGAGTAGCTTGGAGGGATTGGGATTTCTTTAGGTGTAGCATGTCCAACAGCTCTGGGTTTGACATAGCTTTATATGTTAGGTAGAGATCACCTCGGAGTAGGTGATATGCTATGGAGTAAAACTGGAGTTTTTTGAGGCGGTCAGTGTAGGGCATTTGTTTGAGGCCAGTAATCCTCTTTGTGAGGTACTTCTGTGGCATTTCCAGCTGCTGCAGATGTCTTGTGAGGTACATTCCAAAAGAGGCGTTGTACTCTATAATGGGTCTAATGAGTAAGGAGTAGAGGGGAACAATGACCTCTTTTTTCCTGGATGAGAACCCTTTTATGATGAGGTATGCCATGTAGAAGGACTTCCTGACTACTGTGGCAATGTGACTATCAAAGGAGAGACTACTGTCCACCTGGGTCCCAAGGTCTCTTATCATGCATTTGGTGTTAAGTAGATTACTGCCTATGTGGTAGTTCATGGGTACAGAGTTATTACCAAAGGGGATGACACTGCACTTTTTGGCATTGAGCTTGAGGCCATGGCTCTGACACCAGGCATCTGTCTCAGTGAGGCCCTTCCGCAGGATGTCCGCATCATTTGGGGACTTGACTATGGCTCCTAGTTTGCAGTCATCTGCGAACTTCATCAGCCAGAGGCCTTCTGTGTTAGCCTGTACTTCAGAGAAGTAGATACCAAATAGGAGAGGTCCCAGGATGGAACCAAAAGAATGTAGAGCCCTTGAAATCACAGACACTCAGGTTAAAACAGCCCTCTCCAAAGCCAAAAACACAGCAACAATGGGACCAGACGGTGTCCCAGGCTGCGTCCTACATGAGCTCAAAGACGAACTAACCCCTCACCTAAACACACTGTTCAAACTCAGCCTCTCTACAGGCTACGTACCCATAGAGTGGCACACAGCAATGGTTTTTCCACTCCACAAATGTGGAACCACAACAGACTCTGGGAACTATCATCCTATAAGCCTGACTAGCTTGTTCTGCAAGGCTATGGAGCGCATCATCAAGGAACTCATTAACAGAGACATTGAGAACCTCCAAACACTGGACCCTACCCAGTTCGGCTTTATTAAGGGCAGATCATGCCTCCTAAACCTGGTGGACTTCTTTGAGACAGTTACCAAGGCTATAGATGAGGGAAAGGTGGTACACACAGCATACCTAGACCTCGCAAAGGCCTTCAATACCATTCCCCATTCTGGTATTATGGACAAGCTCACCAGCCTGAACATAAACCCCTATGTCACAAGATGGGTTGCCTCATGGAGTCCGTGACATGGACAGAATCCACATGGTGAGAGTTGCAGGAGCTAGGTCTGTCTCTAAACTGGTTACAAGTGGCGATCCCCAGGGCTCAGTCCTAGGACCCCTCCTGTTCAGCATATACTTCTCAGAGGTACAAGCAAGCACTGGAGGACTATGGCTGACCACGTTTACAGATGACTGCAAACTAGGAGCTATAATTGACTCTCTGGCTGACACAGACATCCTCCAAAAGGGTCTCACTGAGACGGATACCTGGTGTCAAAATCATGGCCTCAAGCTAAATGCCAAAAAGTGCATAGTCATCTCCTTTGGAAAAAACAAAGTACACACAAACTACCAGATAGGTGGTAGCCCCCTAAATACGGAAAACGTAATAAGGGATCTGGGGACCCAAGTAGATAGCAATCTCTCCTTTGATAATCACATTGCCAAAGTGGTTAGAAAATCCTTCTATGTGGCCCACCTAATCACAAAAGGGTTTGCATCCAGATCAAAAGAGGTAATTGTGCCCCTCTACTCATCACTCAGACCCATCATAGAGTACAATGCTCCATTTGGGATGTACCTTACAAGACAACTGCAACAGCTGGAAAGACCACAGAAGTACCTCACCAAGAGGATCACTGGCCTCAAACAGATGCCCTATGCAGCTCGACTAAAGAAACTCCAGCTGTACTTGGTTGCATACCGCCTACTCAGAGGTGATCTCTGCCTGACATACAAGGCCATGTCCAACCTAGAATTGATGGACATGCTCCACCTAAAGAAAACCTTATCCCCTCGAGCCACATGCTCTAGGGATCTAAACCTCACCACAACAATAAATAGGACGTGCTGGAGGGATAGATTCCTGTCCCAGAGACTTCCCATGCTTTGGAACAAGATTCCAATCTGCATTAGGTAGAGCTCCTCACTAACACTCTTCAAGAGAAACCTTGACGAGTGGATGGGAAACAGAAAGTTTACCCCGGGGATTACTTTGGTGGCTGTGCTGGACAGAGGTACAGGGAACTAATCAAAGGGGGCGGCGAAAGCCAACATATTCTGGCTAGGCTTGTTAATGCCTTCGGGCAGATAGCCTAGTACCTACCTATGAGCCTATGAACCTGTGAAATCATTGTTAAATATTAGGGGATAGCCCAGATTAAAACTTTTAACATAATCCTTCTCAAAATTATCTTCATCTTGGGGGTGGGGCGAAGATGGCAAGCAGTTAACAGCATTGTATTTTTGCTCTACTTCATTTTAACATCTCTGATAGGATTTTTACAAAAAAAAAATCAGAGAAAATGTTTCAAAATATGATGGATGCATAATTAAGCAACTTTTAAAGAAACTTCTACAAGGAAAAAAAAATAAGTTTGAAACCTTTTTCTTCACTTTTTCCTGTCAAGAAAAACTTAAAAAACTAATTTCCTCAGAATGAGCTACAGGACAATACAATAAAAAGAGACATTCAGTCTATACTCAGCGACATAAAATAGCTTTTTATAAAACTGGATAAATTGAAAAGCAAACTAGACAACATTAAGGAGGAATGTAAAAAACAAGTAGAAGTGCTGAGTGAAGCCCTTAAACAACAATCTTCACAAATCTCAAATGTAGGAGAAGCAATGACTGATTTAAATGGAAGAATGATGGAAAATGAGAATAATACTGAATTTCTCCTGAAACAAAATACTCTATTTCGGGAAAAAATAGAAGATGTAGAAAGCAGACCCAGAAGAAACAACATTAGGATATACTTCATCCCTGATAAAAGGGAAGGAGACAGTATAATTCACTTTCTAAATACCTGGTTGCCTAAGACATTGAACCTGCCTGAAGCTTTTTACTTCAGTATTGAGAGGGCACACAGATAACTTTACAACACATTAGTAAAGAAAAATCCACTTACACCAAGGTCAGTGATTATTATAGCAATAACCCACACATGGGTGTGGGTAATGCTGGATTTACCCATGGTTGGCATGGTTTGGTCACAAGGGCGAAGCCCGAGTGGCCAAACAAAGCCAACCGTGGGTAAATCCAGCATTACCCACACCTAGAAGTGGGTTATTGCTATTATACAATGACATTATTTAAGAAAAAAATAATTACTTTTCTTAAATAATGGCATTGTATAATGCCTCCTTGCTGCCCTTCCGCAGCTGTCTGGTATTCTGTGGCAGTTCTGATGTACTGCGCATGCGTATGCTTACACAGTACATCAGAGCTGTGGGCAAAAGCAACGGAGAAAGCAAGATCTCCGTTGCTTTTTACAAACTGTTTCGCTATGTTATATGGGTTTAACATAGCGAGACAGCTTTAAAAAAAAGCAACGGAGAATCTCCGTTGCTTATTTTAAAGATATCTCTCTATGTTAAACCCATTTAACATAGCGAGACAGTTTTGAAAAAAGCAACGGAGAAAGCAAGATCTCCATTGCTTTTACAAACTGTCTCGCTATGTTAAACTCGTTTAACATAGCGAGACAATGTTGTAAGAGTTATAGTAATGGAAAAAGTCTGGGTGACCGGACCTTTTTCCATTACTATAACTTGGATTTACAACGTGCACGCTGACCAATCAGCATGCACATTTTTGAATATTAATGGGGGGTTATTGTATAATAGATTTTTTTCCAGCCAAGATGAAGATTTAGTTTTGAAAACAGCATGGACTAATTATCCAGTCAAAATAAAAGAAAACATTATAAGATCTGACAATGACTATTCAACTGCAGTTATGTCAAAAAGAAAAGCACGTGTACCATTCATAAAAAAACCTTAAAGAAAAACAGTATTAAAGCACAAATTCTGTTTCCAGCAAAAATAAAAAAATTACCATACAGACAGAGGACCTTTAACACCTTGGAAGATGCACTGGAGTTCATACAGAAGAATAAAATTCTAGAAAAAATGGAAGAAATGGACTGGAGCTTGTCAACGTCTCCCAAGAGAAATGCAACAAGAAATATTTGGTCAGTTAAAGACAAAACAGTAAAAAACTGAAAGATAAATGAAAAATCAATTCATTTCATTGTAATTAATGTTCAGTATCATAAGGAAGTATATGAATAGTAAGGAACAGGTACATCAATTTTTATAAGGTAAATTTTTTTTCTTATTTCTAATGATTACTAGTTAATTAAAAAATCTTATATATAAGTTAAGCTAATTAAATCCATAGAGAGCTTATTCACTTATATCATGCCTATCACTAAATGTAAAATATTAATAAGATGACACACATTTTTAAGATCTTAACATGGTTCTGTGATGTGCTACTAAACACAGTACTTCAGTTATAAAAAGGACGGCAAAAACATGTTGAGTTGCATTCCAATACACATAATGTATGGCTGTTTTACATATACAAAAGTTAAGTATTGGAATGTTACTAAACAATTAACATATCATTGGCACCTATACAAGTTAAACCTTAATCACACATTACAAGTTTTATTGTTATGCTGCTGTTAAAGAATGATAGAAAGCTTCATCTAAAACAACACATGAAAACTGGAGAAGATATCTGCTTATGAGAGGTTACAGTTATTGTACTATCTCTAATTAAGCTATATTACTTTCTTCTTAGAATATTTAGTAGTTATTTACTGATTAAAGTAACTTGGTAAGCCTTTATTTTGAAATGAAGGTTAAAAATGAACACTTGCAATTGTCACAAGTTTAATAATACATGCAGAGTTACTGAAAAGATATTCTTTGAACATGCTCCAGCTCTATTCAGTCGCATACCGTCTGCTCAGAGGTGATCTGTGCCTGACATACAAGGCCATGTCCAACCCGGAATTAATGGACATGCTCCACCTCAAAAAATCCAAATCCACCAGAGCCACGAGAGCAAGAGACTTAAACCTCAACACGGATATAAATAGGACGTGCTGGAGGGACAGATTCATCACCCAGAGACTCCCTACACTATGGAACAGAATCCCAGTCCATGTGAGGCAGAGCCCCTCACTGACTCTGTTCAAGAGAAATCTTGACGAGTGGATGGGAGATCGTGGGTTTACCCCGGGAATCATCTCTGTATCACTGCTGGACAGAGGCACAGCAAACTAATGGGTATAGTATTCTCATCCTAAGGGGTGGTGAAAGCCACACACACTCTGGCTAGGCTTTTAAATGCCCTAGGGCAGATAGCCTAGTATGACCCTATGAACCTATGCTGAAGTTTTGAATGTTTAAAATGTTTTAAGTTTTTTTCTGATTAGAAGGCTTTGAAGGGGTAATATTTGTTGTAGAAGTGTTTTAAATTTACTTGTGAATGCTGCAAGTGTTTCTGTGCACGCAGTTAGAACTAAATAAATAATTTTCATGCCATTATAGTAAATCTGGCTTTAAAAGAAGCTAATAAGTGGAGTGAGTACTTTTGTGAGGCTGTGCAAGCTTCAAAAAGTTATATAAGTTATTATTATTACCTTCTGCTTCCTCAAAGTGAAAGCTGACCTTTCAACTCACCCTCTGAACCAGAAGTAACTCTTTAGAATGTTAAAATGGAAAATGCAGTGTGTTATAAATATTAAAACTGTTAAATTATCCTAAAAAGCATACATATGTAAGGATTAAACACATAGTGTTAAATCTTACATAAAGAACATACATCATTCATGTTGTTGTTGTTGTTTGTCTTTTGTCTTTTCCCGGTTAGGGGTCGCCACAGCGGAACTCCGGTCCACTAATGATGTATAGTCTATTTATTATTATTATATAAATCAAACAAAGCTTGCTATTAGTTATTATTGGTTTTAAAGCTCATTTTTTCATCTTTTAATTTATATATTGTATGAATATACATAATTCATACAATATATAAATTAAAAGATGAAAAATGAGCTTTAAAACCAATAATAGCTAATAACAAGCTTTGTTTGATTTATATAATAATAAATAGACTATACTGCAGCTTAAGATACTTCTGATATAATACAAATGATTACATTCCATTGTAATTGATTTAAAAATCACAGATTATAATTGAAATACTTTATTTAAAAATGTTTGATGTTAAAGGGAAAAGGAAGTAGAATAACGATTATCTGTTATATAAGGAATAGTATAACTTTTTTTTCCAAACAGTATATTACATATGGATTATAACTGAAGTATAGAGTTGATGTAAATAGCAAATAGTGTAAGATAGATAGTTTAAGCAGAAATAAATGGATCAGGGTAAACAGACATGTATACATACAGTTAGTAGATTGTTATACAAATAATTTTATACATAGTAAATAAAGTAAATAATAATATGCAACTGCCTGACCTTTATATTATCAAATGTGGAAATAACAAATAACAACCCTTATTGATGTTGAGGGGAAAAGAAGAGCTTACAGGGGAACCATGGATATAGTGCTAACTAATCTGCCTTATTTAAAGTGAAACAGGACCTAAGCAGCCTTTTTTTCTTTCTTGATAACTTATAGAAGGGCTTTCTTAAAATGATTCCTATTAAAATAAAGAACACTTATATAAAAAGCAGAATCATGAGTTAAGTGTAGCTAGTCTAATGGGGTGGTTGAGATGTAGTTTCTTTGAGTTTATCAACAAACTAGGAATATGTTATTCCATGGTAGAATGTTTTAATTTATATTGTTAGATAATATTCACATTTTTTAAAGTTTTGTCCATAGCTGAATGCTCTTAATCATTACATCTGCAGTATATAATAGTTTTTTTACATAAATGTATTTTTAGTAATATGTTGCCTTATAACTGTCTGATTTTAAACATTTATGTATTAATATTAATGGATAAAATAATCCAGTTAAGAGGGGGTTCTGTTTAAATACCTGGATTTACATAAAGCACAAAAAGTATTTTTTTTACAAAAAAAAAAAAAACATTTACTCAATAAGGATGTTAATAAATTATCATTAAAGAATGATTTGATTTTAGCAGGATCTGGTTATAGATCTAAAAGAAGAGGTACTCACATTCTATGGAAGACTTCCACAGTAATGTCTAATGTAACAGATACCTATGTTGATAAAAATGGTATGTTAAGCATTGTTGTAATAGAACAGAATAGGAACATATATACATTGGTAAACTCTTATTGGATTCCAGGAGTCAGAGCTAAAATGCAAAACATTATATAGATACTACAGCCTATTAGGAACCAAAAAAAACAACAGACACCAATAAGAAAATGGATGAACCCAGAAACACAGTAATAAGACCAGCAACTACTTTATTGCATAAAAAGCAGCCAAGTGCTTAAGAGCTTAGAAGGGTAAACTCAGATATATGGTTGTAAATTTACATCTACTAAACCATTTATACTCAATAATCCATTATTTTTTATGGTAAAATTGTTTTTGTTTTTAGCCAATTTATATGTATTTGGTGTAGGTTAATTAAGAGGGTTAGGTATTCATTGTTGTTTTATACATTTAAATATTCCAATATGCAAATTTTAACTAATCTATTGGTCAATGACATTACATGATTTTTGAATGTATGTACCTGAGTTTGATTTATGATTATTGTGGCAGTTCTGAATAAGTATTTTACTAGACGAAAGCGCTTAACTGCTTTTTATGCATTAAAGTGGTTACTGGTCTTATTACTGTCTTTCTGGGTTCATCCATTTTATTATTGGTATTACTATAGCCTATTATATGAAGGGTGAAGTTATAATGGTGGTTGAATTTTACTGTATCTTATCTAAGTACAACACTTTTAATAAGAAATCTAGAATCACATCATCAGCTAACCATTTATCAAATTTTGTAAATTTAATCAATTTAAAAGATATACATGAACTAGGAAAAGTCAATTCACTTCAATACAACCATTATTCTTATAGATACAGAACACAGACACATATCAATAAGGTTTTTGTTACAAGCAATCTAATTTCAAATAGCAGAGAAGTTTCAATAGTGTCATGTCCATTATCAGATCACAATGCTATTGAATTCAACATTATATTAGAAACTAATAACTTAATACATCATAAAAGATTACCTGTATACATTGTTAAGTGGTATGTAAATGAGATCAGGAATTTCATAGAAATACATATAAATGGTGAAGTAACTGATATTATCCTTTGGGACTCACTAAAGGCATACTTAAATGGTAGAATTACAAGCTGGTATATAAGTAAAACAAAATAATGGGACAAAGAATTAAATACATTACAGACTAAAATAGATAAAATAAAGTTAGACCCAACATCAAATGATACTATTAGTCAGTCAGAACTAAAAAAATTAAATGCAAAATATGTGGAAATTCTAAATCATAAAGTATCAATAAACCCAGAAAAACTAAAACTTCAAACATCCTTAGTAAATCCAGCAAGCTTACATAAACCTGCTATTAGATCTAAGAAAATAAATAAACTTAACCACATTAAAGAAATTACAATACAAATAAACAAGAAAAAAGAAGGGAAAACAGATATTAAGGGGATTTTGAAAGATTTAAAATATTTTATGAAAATATAAATAAAAATTTGAATAACCTAGTCAGTGATGAAAAAGTAGAAATATTTCTAAAGGAAAATATAAAACATAAATTAACTCCTGGCTTAGATGGTCTTATACCAGAACTATATAAATTATTGCTAGATAATGCAGTCTGTATACTAGTAAAAGCTTTCAGTGAAATAAAAACTACTTCTGATGCTCCCCTATCATTAATATATTCCCTCATATCACCTTTTCTAAAGCAAGATAAAGACCCTTCAAAGTGTTCTTCTTATAGATCTATGTCTCTCCTAAATGTCGATTATAAGATGTCCATGTCTACTTTAGCCAATAGAATCAATCTAGCATTACCAAAATGAATGAACGATGATCAACAATGATCAAACAGGGCTTATTCTGAATAGACAGGTATAAAGATAATATAATAAGAACACACACACAAATAGACTATACAAATAAAAATAAAAACAACTTTCTATCATTAGTCTTGACTTAGACAAAGCTTTTGACTCAGCCAATTGGCCTTATGTATTTAAAACTCTTAAAGAATATATCTTCAAAGCTGAGCTAATAGCACTAATTTCAAAGTTCTGCATTACTTCCTGTGCTTACATCAAAATAGACTTCTTTCTAGTTCCTTTAAACTACAAAAAAATAGAAAGCAAAGTTGTCCCCTATCTCCACTGTTTTTGCACTAGTAATGGA
Organism: Protopterus annectens; assembly: GCF_019279795.1. Classification (NCBI taxonomy): domain Eukaryota; kingdom Metazoa; phylum Chordata; order Ceratodontiformes; family Protopteridae; genus Protopterus; species Protopterus annectens. The sequence goes on along the minus strand of NC_056731.1, from coordinate 1,642,466,369 downwards.
ACTTTTTGCTAATTTTATTATGTGAAACAAAAATATTAATGGTATAGAAATAGAAGATGACTTGGAACCAAAGATTCAACTTTTTGCAGATGACTTACAATAGGAAATATGGAAAAAATCACTAAAACATATAATTAGTTCTATGAGGCAGTTTAAAGCTATTTTAAACTTAAAATTTAATCATAATAAAACAAGCACATTATTAATCAAGAAGAAATTTAAAAATCCTACACAAATACTCTGATTTCAGTTGGAGTAACACACAAATTAAATATCTTGGTATCACCATCATGTCTAATTTAATGAAATGATAGAAGTGAATTTCTAACAAGTTATTGATAAAATTATAAGTCTAGTCACAAGATGGAATATTTTTTTACTATAGAAGAACGCTTAATGTTAATTAAGATGGTAATTCTCCCTAAAATATCATTTGTTTTGCTATCTTTATTGCTGTCTCCACCAAAATATTAATGAAAATATTAATAACATTCTTCTTAAATTTCTGTCATCCCAATAAACCAAGAGTTTCTTTTAATTGGCATGCAAAAGGTTGGGAAAATGGTGGAATCGGATTCCCTGATATTCATTTGTATGCCACTTCAACAATTGTAAAAGTTATTGCGTTATGGATAAATTCTTCATATGAATCAAAATGGAAACTAATGCATCAGGTAATATTATCTAAAAACAATACATATATTACTACTTGTCATAAGAAAATAGTTCCTAACTGTTTTGACTGGCTATTAAAGGATTATTGTTTAAATGACAACAATTCTTCTAATCAAATTCCCTATATAAATAATATTCTTTCTTCCTTCCAGTAGTTCACATAGTCTAACTATTGTATTAAAGTCTTAATTTTTTCAATATTTTCAATAGGATACACAAATGAGTGCTTAGAAACTCACAATTTCACCAGAAAGTTAGAAGTAAAAGCACACAATAACGTAATTTAATTTATTGGCATTAGTTCTTAAATGGAACTGAAATACATACTGTTGAAAACATGATGTCTAGCTACAATCATGATTCTAAGAATTGGCTAATACTACAAATATATAGAGATTTTTAGCAGCACAAAGATAAATAAGATATTTTACTTGGATAAGAAATATTTCTCCAAAATATTGAAATTCCTAATTAACATTAATAATAAAGCACTGGAAAATAAATCTTACTTATGACAAATGTATAGAATTCTTAGGTTAGATCTCAGAAACTTTGATAATACTTAGTGGAATTATTCCACAAAATTTAATAACAGATACTTTACTGAAGAAGATAAAAATAGTATTAAAGTGAATAAAAAAATCTACATCCTCTTTATAGTGGAAAATTTTCACCTGGAAATTCTTACACATAGCTTTTGTTACACCTAACAAGGTTACAATTATTTATAAATTGAACAGAATCAAATACTGGAGGTGTGATTCTGATGTAACAGCAGATTGGATGCATATGGTATATGAATGTGAGGTCATTTCCCCTTTTTAGAAAGAAATTAATAACTTTATTCAAGCATTGTGGTTGCATAGATGTAATGTTTCCAAGTCACTGATTTTATTTAATACTCCAATCTCTGAAATAATTCAAATGACTTAAGTGCCTCTTCTATGGTCTACACTAGCAATAGTAGAAAATAATTACTAAGGATTGGAAAAGTAAAACTACTCCATCTTGTATTAAATGTATTAGTATGGCAAAAATTGTATGCAGTAGTGAACTGCATACGATAAGGAGAAAAACTTCTAACATTACATATTCAAGTCTTGGCTTAAACTTAAAGATTTGCTTGAAAAATATTAACTGTTCTTAATTTGTATTACATAGATATATTACACCACTATGGGTGTATGTAAATAGTTGTTTGTTTTGTAATTATTTTGTTTGTTCACTGTCATTAAAAGAAAATAAAACGTTTTTCAAATAAATTATCTGCATCTCTTTGACCTCTTAAAACTGACATGGAAAGGGTATCCCTTCATTCTCAAGTAAAGGAAAAGATTTTACTATATTTTTGTCTTAATAACCTCAGTTTAGAAGCATGTACTTCAATTTGCTCAGTTCTTTCAAAATGTGTGAAATAAGACACTTACAGAAAAGGCTAGACTGTCCCTCTGCACCACTTATCTTCATGTAAATAAAAACTGGAAAAGCTGGCCTTCTGATAAATTCTAGAAGTTAGTTGCTCATCAACAGGATCCACATCTATTTCATTATAAAAAATCCTATTCTTTGCCCATGTGTCAGTTAATGAGAGAAAAGATGTAGTAGAAGTAAGGTAACCTAGGGAATACCTAAAATATTCTTTACTGGCCCTAATCAAAAAATTATCAATAACACATCTATACAAACACAGTTTTAAAAACAGACTACCAAATAAAATTTGTTTCCTCACAATCTGCCCTGACAAGTATGACAAAAGCTAGAGTCATAACAAGCACCATAGCCATTCCTTTAACTGGTGGTAAATGTTTTGTCAGAAACAAATGAAGAAAAAAATAGTCTGTACTCTCTCCATTAATTTACAGATTATACTAACGTCTTTGTTAGAAAAACAAGAAAACCTACTCAGCTAATTCCTGAGTATCTCAAGCAGTTAATCATGATATATACTAGAATAAAGTGCTACCATATCAATGGTGACAAAAGAAAAATGTCTTTCCGGTGTACTTTCTAACACACTTCCAGAAAGTGACAAACTTTCTGTAGTGTAAGACCTTATCTCTCCACTATGTATTTTTAACTTGTGGTCAAAATGCAACTTAGTATGGCTTATTTTGGAACTGGGGTGAAGACAATGGGTCTAAAGGGGATCTTTGTCATCCTTATATATACTTCAGGGATGCTGAAAAAGGAACCATGCCTACAATGTTCAGCTTTAGAAAAACATACAATTTATGAGTAATACTGCTAGTAATAATGTTAATAAACTTAAATCATTTGCCCAGTATGTAAACCTTACATCCATCCCTTACACCAGTCAGTAACACTGATCAGCATTTAACATTTGTTTCCTTTGTCTGAGTATCTTTTATATCCCATTACCATCAGCTTTGCACCTTCATCCACCTTCATGAATCTCTCATCCTTGTATCTACTAAATTCCTGTAGTGTTGTGCATTCCTCGTTACTTAAGCGAAATCAGTCCCAGCCTACATATTTCCTAGGCAAAGCCCTAATATTTTCAGGGCTACATTCAAATATATTCAAATGAGGGATCAAGACAGGCTTACAGGCACTGGGGTTCCAAAACAAAACACTAACATTATATTGGAAATTTTATATAATAAAGGGCAAATTTAATTTGCATATATGCATTTTTAAATTGCAGATAGCTATTTACCAAAATTGCATGTCTGTTGGAATAAATACAAAACTTTTACAAAGAAATTGAAATTGTGCATAATTTAAATTCACTGTACTTGGAGTAAAATATGACCATCACTGTTATTTTCACTGCTGCTCATTCCAGGACTGGACCCATGATTTGAACAAGCCTATGTGTTAGTACATTTTTATCATGTAACAGTCCACTCCCTGTGCTACCACTGGGACTTACAGACTATCTGTAAAGAAGGATAATGTCTTTTTTTGTTTCCCAGTAATGGTTCTTGTTTCTGTACATCATAATGGTCTTCCAGCCTTCCTTTCTGATTTTATCACACTTTTAAATTGACATTTTTGTCAAAAGAAATGATTCTCTTTCCACTTTTTTCTTGTTGCTAGTCCTTTTTCTTCAACTATATACATCTCTGCTGTTTATTAATGTTTCTGTGTTTGATAATGAGGCTGGCTGATAAGACATTTTAGCCATGACTGAACAGAGGCTACTTTTTGTTCTTCATGTTGTCTTCTACGAAATTTAAGCTGTGATGCAAAATACCTAATATAAAAACATAGACTGTAGTATTTGTGGATGTGTCTTAGCCTTTGCTACAATCTTGTTAGTTGACTTTGCATCCTTTGGGAGTCATACAGTTATGAAAAAAAGACTCTTAAAAATGGTGGGGGTGATCTTGTTCATCACGTAATTCTCTAACTCATACTAACTTCCTTATGTATGCTTGGTAGTACCTTTATCCTGTTTCTGTCAAAATACCCTCAGGTTAAACAAAACAACCACCTTTCATCCAACACTCAGCACTGGTGCCCTGTAAGGTTTTATCACTAGATGTGTACTTTTCTGAATGTGATAGAATAAATAGCATACAACAAACTAAATTCCTAGCCACATCCTTCACTAAGCATGTGGTAACCCACTGTATCTAAGTGGCAAAAATTTCCATTATATCCCTGCAAAATCTACACATGTGCTATGGATCATCTCTTAGGTTTAAAAACATCCCATCACCATCTTATATTCCTATGCATATCTCTCTCCAGCTAGATACTACTTTTGAATACATTAGAGTTATAGCTAACCAGATATTGTAATTCTAAGCGCATAAAGCATGCTTTGCAAATCATTTAACTCCAAGTGTATCCTCAAATGTTGCAGTGTTTGATAGCTTGACTATTGCTACAGGCACATTGCTCACATATGCCCTTACCTCTTTCAAAACTGGGGCACTACTTACAACATTGCATGTTGCTTTGGTTTTATTGCTTCCAGAGTTATCTACCAGTATGAATTCTACTCTGAATTCAGCTAGCTACCTCTAATAACCCAAAGATTCCAGATAGTACTTTCATTTGCTGGCAAGATAATTCACAGAAAAACTACTTAGGCATGATCTAGCCTTCTTCCTTTTCAGGAACTTGGTCAGCATACAAGGACCCCTGATGTCCCATTTCTTATTCCTCTGCCCTTGTTTATAGGTTCATAAGTTAATAGGTTGTTACTAGCCTAACAACCACTAGGGCCTTACAACCCTAGCTGCACACTCCAAACTATTTGGGTCCTGAATATCATGGGTTTCTATGGGGGGAGCATATTAATAGAGAAGTAACTAATGTTTTTTTTTGGGGGGGTTAGTTAGGATGGCCTCTATCCATAAGGTCATGGAGGCCAGACCAGGGTAAATTTACAATTTCCCATCCAGTTGTCAAGGTTTTATTTGAGTAGGGTCAGTGATGAACTCTGCTTTACATGGAAGGGAAGCCTATTCCATGATGCGGGAATCCTTTCGGTCATATATCTGTCTCACCAGCACATTCTGTTTATGTCATTAGCAAGGTTCAGATCCCTGGGGCTATTTTTTCTGGTATTGTTTGTTTTGCACATGTGCAACAGATCCATCAGGGCTGGATCTGAGGAAGCCCTGTAACCCAGACAAAGATGTACTTTCAGCAGCCTGTAGCAGACCAAACACAGAAACAGAACCTTCAGGCAATCATTTTAGGACAGGGCATTCATGCTCTGCATTCTGTTGGTGAGAAAGTTTTGTGGGCATTTCAACTCTTGCAGGTGTCTGTTTAGATACATGCCAAAGGGGGAATTGTATTCAATGACTGGTCTAATAAGGGCAAAGTATAGTGGTACTATCATTTCCTTGGACTTGGATGCTACACCCCCGCCTATAAGGAGGGTAACATAGAATGATTTTCTTATTATCTTAGCTATGTGTTGAGCAAAGGTCAGCTTGCTGTCTACATATTATCCCAGATTTCTTACCACTGGGTCAACTTTTAGGGACATTTTATCAATGGAGTAATTAACTTGGGTTGACAGTTTCCCATAGGGCATTATAATGCATTTTTTGGCATTGAGATTTAGGGCATGACTTTGGCACCAGTCATTTGTCTGTGTTAAACCCATTTGCAAGATGTTGGAGTCTTGGGGGGGATCTATAATAGCTCTCAATTTACAGTCATCTGTGAATTTAGTGAGCCAGAGGCCTTGAACATTAACCTTGACTTCTGACAAGTAGATGCTAAACAGGAGCAGGCCCAACATGGATCCCTGGGGTACTCTGGTGTGACCACTTGGGGTATTCTCACCGATTCAGACTTTGTGGGTCCTACCCATGAGCCAGCTGGCAATCTAGAGTGTTATGCAAGGATTTACCCCTAACTCAGAGATCTTGTCAGGAGTTAGTGGGGTATTGTACTGAATGCCTTAGCCAGCTCAAGATAGACAGTATGCACTGTTTTACCCTCATCCATTGCTTTGGTGACCCTCTCAAAGAGGTCTACTAAATTAAGTAGGCATGACCTTCCCTTAATAAAACCAAATTGGTATGACTCCAGTGTCTGTAGGTTGTCAATGTCCTTGTTAATCATTTATATGATAACTTGTTCCATGGCTTTGCATATTAGGCTTGTTAGACTGATGGGTTTGTAGTTCCCTTGGTAGGTTGATGGTCTGTCCTTGTGGAGAGGAATGACTGTTGTGGTCCTCCAGTCACTTGTAATGTAGCCTGTTTCAAGGCTGTAGATAAAGAGTGCCTCAAGTGGTCCTGATGGGTCATATTTAAACTATTCAGGAGGCAACCAAGGATGTTATTGTGATCCATGGAGGTTGTGTTTTTGGCTTTTGTGAGTGATGCAAGCATTTGGACCTTGCTGATAGCTGGGAGAAGTATGTTGGAGGGGATTTCACCTGGCGGAGCTTGGGGGTGGTGGAATGAAATATGAGCTGAATTTATTAGATAGTGGATTTGCTATGTCACATTGATTGGTGAAGGTGATGCTGTTCACCACTAGTTCAGCACACTGCTTTGTGTTACCTCTAAGGTTCTGGATATAGCTGAAGAAGGCCTTGTGATTATCCTTAGCCTGCAAGGCTATCCTGACCTCATAGTTGGCCATGATAGACTTAACTAGACCTCTTAGTTTATTGTTTAGTTGTATAAGAGAGCACTTTTCTTTAAGGGATTAACACTTCCTGATTTTGGCCATGCATTTCCTTCTTTTATTATATACCCTGTTTAGGTGAGGACTCCACCAGTGGGATTTGTTTTTTGTGTTTGTTTTGGGTTTATTTCTGGTAGCTATGTCCGTCTCTATGCATCCATTCACATGCTTGTATAGGGACTTTGGCAATAACTCTGCATAGGTAGCTGTGGTCTCTGAGTTGTGGGGGAGCCTTGAATTTTGACAAACTGTCACTTAATAGGATGTGGTTTGCCTTTTAATAGTTCCTAACTGTTATTGGTTTCATTGGCTTTTCTGGGTTGATTTTACTTCAAATGAGACAGTTTTGTGATACGACCTCACTAGTGAGGACACGACACAGAGGGAGTGCATTGCTCTCCCATGTTGGTGAGTACCAAATACAGTGTGTTTGATCCTCTGGGTGGAGCATGCACTATCTGTTCTAGGATGCTTGTGTTAATAAAGTCCAGCAAGTATAAGTACAGTAATCAACAAAATATTATTAGCTTGGATGGCTCTGGATGGAGTTTAAACACTGTAAATGTGATAAAAGAACTAACAGCTTTGCAAACTTGCCTGTTTTATTGTAAAGAAAAAAGTTTGTAAACTGATCCCTACATCCCCCTAGCCAATAAGCAATCACACTTTGAGCTTCCTGCAGTGCATTCCAGCTCAGATACACCAGGTAAACACATTCTGCCACAAGATGCATGATCCTGGAATTTATTAATGTAAAAGCACAGCAAAAGCAGCTTTCAAGTGCAGATTAAACAAACAACCAGCAAACAACTAAGTCCCTATATAATTCACTCTTCTACTAGGAAATTTGGAGGTACACAAAACTATAAAGGCTAACAAACAGAGAAATTACTATTTTGGCCACAAAATTAAATAAGCACTTTAAAACAGTAGTGATCAAGTATAAACCAAGTACAAGTGTAGTAAATCAAGAAAATATTCTTGTCTTGTTGCAATTCTGTGTTCCAAGCATTTAGCCTTACTGTCCACAGAGCTCAGAATGATTTCCGTTTCACTTACAACAGGTCCTCTTTCATCCCTGCTTTACTACATTCCCAAAAGCATACCAAGAAAAAGAATGAACTACAATGCTGATATAATTAAAAAAATCTCATCTGATTCACCCCAAACAAATAGTACAAAAATATCAAATTTTTGCTTTCATCTTTTTACCATCAAGACTTCTTCAGAAACTCTACAACTGAGTCTTGGACCAAATGAGGCACCACAAATGATCCTCATCTTAGATGTGGCTACAGCCAATCACCCTTTTTATGATCTTTCATCAATAACACCTTCCATCACTCTGCCATCTTGTGAAAAATATTGTTTGTTATCTTTGCCTTCTCCACAGGAGTTGTTTCAGATTTCCCACCCCCTACGATCCACAGTGTTTTCATTCTCTCTCTTATATGTATGCGCATTTGATCAGTGCCTTGATCCTTATTATTATTATAGGGTTTGCTACATTGTATCTTCTCTGCACCTGCTAAAACTGTGTACCTGGTACATTTATATTTCAGTTGTGGTTCTCCATGTATCATGTCTCAGTTACATAGTCTGACAGTGGGTATAGAGGGTAAAGACTTTGACTGGAGTTCCTGTGATGAACGGTTTCATTCCCTCAGCCCTCATATGCTTTTTGTCTGACCTTGAGCAAGTCACTTAACCAGAGAGTGCTTGGGGACAACTGAGAATTTTGGGCTACATTCCACAATGGTCTCTTGGACTGCAAGACTAGTAATTACCTATGAACGTATTTACTATTACAATGCCTTGGTGTTATTTTTCCAAGATTTATTGTGTAATCCTCCATTTGGACTGTTTCCTATATAGTGTGTTTTATAAATAATAATACAATGAATCTAAAAAAGAATACACTCTACCAGTTCAGGCAGCTTTTTGTTTAGACAGGTCCCCTCAAGCAGCTTCCAGGTTTGCAGATAACACAACGGAAGGCAAGTTCCAAAGTCAAAATCAGTATTTATTCTAGGGAAGCCAAAATAGCAACACAGCTTTTATCACTTCAGAAGATAAATCCCTTCAAAGCAGGCATGTAGAGGCCCACTATTTCCTAAAAAGTAAAAAATAATTATCAAATGCAATCCAGGAGATCTCCGAACAGTAAAGCACTTTATATGTACTTCCCCAATGTTATCTGAACTCCAGTAAATTACTCAAACTTCCTTCTCTTCTACTGAGACCTGGTTAATCATCTCAAAACTGCTTCTCAGTCCTAAAAAAACAAAGTTAATGCATTTCACTGCAAAACAGTATCTCAACCAAATTAAATCTTTTGCAGTCACAGCTGTTAACAACATGAGAATTGAACTAGTAACCTATACTACATTATTAGGTATTCAAACTGACAATGACCTTAACTTTGATCTATATACACACATCAAACCATTAAAAAAACCACCAAAACTAAGGTTCCTTCTACATGGTTAAGCACTAACTGACACAGCTAATAAAACTCTAACCTCAACCTACTCACTACCATCCCTTGTCTATGCTACTCCTATCCTTATTAATATAAGTGCACAATAAAAACAAACTAGTCTCCTGCAAGGTAGTCATATGCTTGGCAACCTATGTAAGGATGCAGAGGGGGTCTAAGCTTGGGCATTCCTGCATCCAGAGTGGTAGCTAGGGCAGGAAGAAGGGAACAGCCAACCTGAGTGCAAGGTGTCAGAGGCCATGATCAGGTGATGCCAATCAGAATTGAATGCCGATAGTGCATAAATGGTCAGGGCTGAAGCACGATGCTCCATATTTAGACTTTAGCAAAGTAAGTTAAAGCTCAACTCAGAGCTGAAGACCTTTTTTTCTTCTTTTTTTTTTTTTGGGTGAGGAAGTACCAAACTGGGGTGCTGTACAGGGTGTTACAAGAGCTAGCTGCATCTCTGCTTGATCTCCTAGGCTTGTTGTCAGCCATATTTTTCATGCTGCCATTTACATTCCTAAGGGTATTGAAGGTGCAGATCTTGAAGTGGACTGTGAGGCATCAGTGGTTTTAGAGTCACCATGTACTCACTGATGACCTCTTGGTGTTAAGACGTTGGTTGCCATATTTTGGAGTGGAATAGTGAATATTCCCCAATCATAAGCTGGGTCTCCCTTTCCTGCAGTTGAGTCCATTACAGATTGTAATAATACATGCTTCACAACTGTGTGTGTGTGTGTGGGGGGCAGTCAAGGGAAGCAGTCCTATCTGGAGGTGGGAGTTCTACATGAACCAGCTGAAGTTGTGTGTAGTCCTTCTAACCATGAAGGGTCTGAAAGAAAAGCTGCTTTCTGAGGTCTTTTCTGATTTAGCCCAACAACCAGTAATTCTGCACCTAAACAAGGAAGACAGTATGTCTGAACTACTTGTGTACAAAGATGATGTCAGTATGGTATTAGGCCATGGGCGGGGCATCATTCTCTTAATCCTTTGCATAGGAGGGGAAGTCATTGTGCTAGTGGACTGCCTGAGACACTGCTTTAGTCACCTCTTGCACATGAGGATCCAGGAATTCTGTGAGTCTGCAGAATGTAGGCCCATCCATCTTGTAAATTCAGCAGAGTGGAGGGTGAGCAGTGGATGCAGTCTTCCTGTCATGGAATGGCAGATAACTGCACGTCTTTCCATCATTTTTTCTTCTTATTCCACATTTCACACAGTTCATAATAGTAAAAATAACATTATCTTCATTGTCTGTTGTCCTTGGCAGAGGAGGAATTACTTTCAGGCCACAGATCCCATTCAGTACAGAAAACATTCTAATTTCAGTTTAAATAAGTCCCACCATTGCATTGATAATTAGCTCCATCTCAGAACCAGTTTCTTTCTGTAGCACCTTTGTTCCTACCACACTTCAAGGCAATGATTTCAGAGATGATTGCACCCACCAGGAAGACTTCCACCCAAGTAACATACTCTGTCATGTGGGAGAGATTTTCCATTTTGCCAGAGAGGTTTCCTAGCTGCCTTACTTAGTCAGTATGTAGACTTATCTCAGACATCTGTATAATTTTGTTCTCCCATATTCCAAAGTGCCAAGGCAGATATGCCAGCTATTTATAATCATTACGACCTTATGGAGGGTAGATCTGTGACCTAACATCTGCTAGTCATGCAATCATAAAGGAACTTTGCATCTTTACTCACTTATGAAAAAGCCCACTCCCTCCTTATGACTTGAAACTTCATGATTGACAGGTTCACCAACTCTCAGTTTGAATCCGCAGTTCAGAAGTTTTCAAGTTCATCTCCAGGAAATTCCTTTCATTGTAGCCATCACAAGCCTCCTTGTACCCAAACTACTTATATTTCCTAATTCTGAGAACACCATACCTCAGTAAAAAGTAAATATTCTCAGACATGGTGATATCAGGCTTAGTATATGCAAGTTTGAGCTCCATACATTCAGTCTCACTCTTCCTAGACTCTCACTTCTGAATTTTGGAATTCAAAATTATCTTTTTTTTTGCATAATAATAACAATTTCACAGTCAGGTCAGTGACACCAGGTTTAAAGATATATATATATGTATATATATTGGTTATATCAGTAATGATATTTTGAAACCTTCCATTGGTACATTCATCAGTGATGCTCAGTCCCAGAGTACAGGATACACAACTAGTCCTTGAATCACTATATAATATAATTCAATGATACTATCTATAACATTACAGGATGCTACTGCACCCCTTCCATGTTAGCATGTGAACATGAAGAATTTCTGAATAAACCTCCGATACTTAAAAATCAGGGATATCACAGGTCAAATGAGAATCTTCAACTAACCTAAAACTGATTTGATTAATTATTCTGCTAACAAATTACGGCCAGCTGTTTACCAACTTTAGCAACAAAACAACTTAGAAGACATTTTTAAGAATCCATTTAAGAGGAGGAATGTCCTTGGTAGACTACTGACACAATTCACATCTTGTTACTTCTTTTATTGTAAGCTGTGACCATGCCTCTATTATTTCCAAATAAGCATCAGGGATCAATACAACTAAAAGTAAATCTATTTTTTTTAATTTACAAATAAGTTTGACAGTTAGCTTAGAGGGCTAAAGCTCTACCTTGTTAATGAGCTACTTCCTGTACCAAAGGTACAGAGTTTGAGTCTTTCCACCTTCAATTGCCCACCCTGTGATCTTGAGCAAATCACTTAATAGACAGTGATTTGGGGCAATTGGGAATTTGGCCTAGGCTCCTTAATGGTCTCGTGGACTGCATGCCTAGTAAATAGAACGAACCTAAATTATACTACTAACAAAATTCTTACAATGACAGCTTACAACGTGGAACTTCATACCTTTGATTAAACTACACAAGATGACATATCACTAGCAAATGGTAAAATGTTTAAAACAATTTAAATATAAGCTCTAATGGATGAACTATAAAAATGATCAAAATGCACTGCAAAAATAAAAGGTGATATCTGTTCTACAAAAAGAGTGCTACCCTATGGAACAAGTCCAAGTTAAAGTTTCTAAGATGCAATGCGGAATCATTACACCATCCATCTCAAACAATAAATTTAATTTAATTTTGAATGTTTATGACAACAGTAAAGTATTCATTTATTAAATTAGGAAACTAATGAACTATAACATACTGCATAAAACCAAGCCAGCAGATAAGTAACAAATACTCCACAACCAAAATAATTAAGTGGATGAGCTCTTTCATCTAATAATGTAAGACTTCATTAGAACAAAGTAAAAAAAGCCCTAATCCACAAATAAATACCCATGCCCTCATCATGTGACAAAAACATCACCTAGAATGTTTAAATTAAGAATTAACTAATATTTTCCATGTAAAAATATTTTCATATAAAACTATTTGAATATTTAAATGAATCACTTCTTAGTAGTATAAATTAATACAAAATAAATAAAAAAAATGCAATTATCTAGTACAAATTAATCCATAAGTAATGATCCAGTCACAGTTTAGTTGACCTAATTTTTACAATGCTTGTAATGGAAATATTATTATTTAAACTAGGAGGGTTACCAGCATCCAAAAATATCTGTCAACATAATTCTTTGTATTCAGTTCTATTTTCTCATGACCAGTCCCCCCCTGCATTTGGTGTATTATTTTCTAATACAAAAAATTTGAACTCACTGAGCTTGCAAATAGTCGTGTGTTTATACAAAGCATTAGTCTCAACATGATGTAAAATATAATTGTGTTTGTGCACTCTCTTTTTCAATTCCTGCTCAGTTTTGCCAATATAGAAAGCTGGACATTTTTGAGAATAGTTAATATATACAACACCTTTAGTAAAGCAATTGTAATACCTCCTTGCTACTAAATTTTTATTTCTATCCACAAGTAAAATATTTTCAACATTATACATATAACAACACTGGTGACAAGTTCCGCAATGATACCTACCAAATTTTGTACAGCTAGACTCAACACTCTCTTTATTATTTTCTAAAATCTCCTTAATATTGTTGTGTCTTTTATAAATATATCATGGAGTATCTGGTAAAACACTCACCAGTTCTGGAAAGTGTGAAAACATATCTCATTGCTTCTCAATGGCATGTTTAATAGGTTTACCATCAAATTTTCAAATCTAACTCTGTTGACTGCACTTTGTTCAAACACGGAAAGTCGAACTCGGCAATGTGGAACTCCAAAAGCCAACCTAGGAACGGGTTTTAACATGGGTCGAGATAGGTGTTCACTGCTATTGCCGAACTACAAACCTCGCCCCTATCTTGACCTATGTTAAAACCCAATCCTAGGTTGGCTTTTGGAGTTCGACATTACCGTGTTCGACTTTCCGTGTTCGAACAAAGTGCAGTCGACGGAGTTAGATTCGAAAATTTAATAGTAAACCGTTTAATATCCCTAGCATTCTGGTCATAGGTCAAAACAAACACTTAATCTATGTCTTCCTTTTTTAACCTATTAATAAGTAAGAAAGAAGAAGAAGAACCTACTAAAGGAAGCTGGGAAGGAGAAACTTCCTCCTTCAAAATAAGTTGAAACATCCATTTTACTATCTTTAATCTCTGAGTTAACCTTGTATAACAATTCTTTGGGATAACCATAATTCACATTCATTGTGAATCACCATCTGTCTTGTGCCTCATGTACACAGACAATCCTCTCCTCCTACCACCCAACACTACAACCTGTGAGAGATGCACTTACATAGCCAAACTGGAAGCAAAGCTGTCTCCAGCCAAGACTGGGCTAGACAGTCAAGAGAAGGTTAACACCTGCACTACACCTCAGGCTACACATAGCCCTTCAAAACCCACACCATCAACACCCACACATAGCAGCATTAAACCCACATATGCAGAGGCCCTTAACATTAACCTGCACAAGCAACATGGACCTTCGAAGCTGAAATGCAAACAAACACCAGTCACAACCAAAGTGACACATAGCTTACAACACCAGCGTGCCACCCAACAACAGCCCCTAAGGCAAGACAATGTACCCAACACTTTAGTCATAGGTGACTCTATAGTCAGGCACACTGATGTCTCACTCACCAGGCTGAACAAGGGGAAATTACAGTCATCTGCCTGTCGGGTGCCAGGATCCACCACATAATGCATGCACTCAAGTCACTCCACAACAGGTACAAATAGGACTCTGTCATTGTCCATGTTGGAGTGAATGACTTGAGACGTACCTCCCTGGACTACATGAAAAGAGACATGGAAGAGCTCTCGGATCATGTGGCCCAGGCAGGTATAACCCTAGCCCTGAGTAGCATCCTGCCTTCACCCAGAATGATACCACAGTATAAGGACAAAATGATTGACTTCAATAATTGGCTGAGCTTCTGGTGTCATTCAAAGGGGATCCAGTATCTGTCTGCCTGGGATGACATGATCGACAAACCACGATGCTTCGCCAGAGATGGTCTGCACCTGTCACCCCTGGGATTCAGGTTACTTGCTAAAGCTCTTGCCACCCCTATAGTGCCTTTTTTGGGCAAGGTTCAAAGGACAAAACCACCACCATAACAGATACAAGCATGCAAAATCTGAAGGTAATGCTACTCAATGCTAGAAGTCTAAACCTCAAAATGCACTCTTGCGGCACTCCTAAAAATGGAGAACATCGATATCTGTGCTGTAACTGAGACCTGGTTCAAGACTCTACAGAGCACCCCTGTAATACCAGGCTACAACACTTACCACATCTTTCGGCCACCAAACCAAGACCGAAACACTAATAGTGGAGCAGTGTCCATATTCACTAAGGAGATTCACACCTCCAGGCTAGTTGCCCAACACAATGCATCTGAAATTCTCTAGGTGCAACTAACACTAAGTAAGACTGCAATCCAAATTGTAGCTTGCTACAGATCCCCCACCATGCTCCAAGATTCTCACTACACCTTTCTAAACATACTGGAAAATATTAAGATACAACCAAACACCCTAATACTGGGTGATTTCAACTACCCTGCCATTAACTTGGAAAACTACTTGGGTACCAACACCTTTTCCCAATGGTTCTTGGAATTCATAAATTCCAATGCCCTGGATCAACAAATCCATTGTCCCACCAGCTGCCTGTCGGGTGCCATGATCCACCACATAACGCATGCACTCAAGTCACTCCACAACAAGTACAAATAGCCCCACCAGGGGCTCCAATATCCTAGACCTGGTAATTACCAACATGGGAGATAGATGCTCCACACCAGTGGTCACCCCCTCATTGGTCAGGTCTGACCCTAAGCAAATCACCCTTGACATCCACATCCCACCCCCACCCCACCCCCAGTAAGGAAACCTCCATAAAAAACTTCTCCAAAGCCAACTTCATGCTACTTAAGTCAGAAGTGACAAATGTCATGGCACCCATGCAGACTGGAGATGAAAGTTTGACTGCTGAATCCTACACTAAGGCACTGTATGAGCACATCCACTCGTGCATGAATCGTGCCATCCCAAATAGAACCAAGATGCTCTCCTCCAAAAAAAAGGAAGCCAATCTGGTGGTCCCCTGCCATAAACAAACTATACAACAGAAGGAAGAAACTGTTGCAGAAAAGAGGAAAATCCTAGGATGCAAAAAACTCCCTTAACAGCCTCAGTAAGAAGCTGAGATCCCTCATAAAATCCTCCAAAGCTAGTTATGAAAATAAAATTGCCAAAGATTCCAAAAACAACCACAAGGCATTCTATAGTTATGTCAAAAATATAAATGGCAATGATCAGATCTGCTCTGAGCTACAACAGAATGGCATTAAATATACTGATCCCAAGGATATTGCCAATATCCTGGCAGATCGATTTAGTGCCAACTTCACCCCCCTCTCACCCCCTAACAGGCCCATCTCAATACCAAAAGATTGCCAAATTCCGGTAATCACGGCCACACAGGTAGAAACTGCACTCTCCAAAGCTAACAATACAGCATCCATGGGACCAGAAGACATCCCGGGCAGTGTACAAAATGAACTACAAAATGAACTGGCACCTCACCTAAGTGTCATGTTTAATCATAGCCTCACCTCAGGCTTCATGCCCACTGAGTGGTGCACAGCTACAGTTATCTCACTCCACAAGGGGGGATCCAGCTTGGATCCCGGGAACTACCATCCCATCAGTCTGACTAGCCTGATCTGCAAGGGCATGGAACGCATTATCATGGAACTTATAAACAAAGACATTGGCAACCTTAAAATACTGGACCCCACCCAGTTTGGGTTTGTGAAGGGCCGATCTTGTCTCCTGAACCTGATTGACTTCTTCGAATCAGTCTCCAGAGCTGTGGACGAAGGTAAGGTGGTCCACACATCCTATCTGGACCTCGCTAAGGCTATCAACACCATCCCCCACTCTGGAATCATAGATAAACTTACTAAGCTGGGCATAAATCCCTATGTCACTCGATGGGTTGCCAACTGGCTTACTGACAGAATCCATACTGGAAAAGTAGCCGACTCCAAATTCATCTCCAGACAAGTGACAAGTGGAGTACCTCAGGGTTCAGTCCTGGGACCGCTCTTGTTTGGCATCTACTTCTCTGAAGTACAGGCCAACACTAAGGGACTCTGGCTAACAAAGTTTGCAGATGACTGCAAACTGGGGGCCATTACTGAACCCCTGAATGATGTGGATATTCTACAAAAGGGCCTTACAGAAACAGATGCTTGGTGCCAGAGCCACAGGCTCAAGCTTAATGCCAAGAAATGTATAGCTATCCCCTTGGGGAAAATCATGTACCCATGAATTACCACATAGGTGGCAGTACACTAAACACCGAAAGTGTGATGAGAGACTTAGGGACACAGGTGGACAGTGGTCTCACCTTCGATAACCACATCGCCACAACAGTCAGGGAATCCTTCTATGTGGCACACCTCATCACTAAGGGCTTTTCATCCAGAAAAAAGGAGGTCATTGTCCCACTGTACTCATCCCTCATTAGACCCATTATACAATGCCCCATTTGGTATGTACCTCACAAGACATCTGCAACAGCTGGAAAGGTCGCAGAAATACCTCACTAAAAGAATCACAGGCCTAAAGCAGATGCCTTATGCTGACCATCTAAAAAAACTCCACTATCGTCTACTCAGAGGCAATCTCTGCTTAACATACAAGGCCATGTCAAACCCTGAGCTGTTGGACAAGCTTCACTTAAAGAAATCCCAATCTCTCAGAGCCACACGCTCCAGGGATCTAAACCTTGTCATCACAATGAACAAAACATGCTGGAGGGATAGGTTAATAACCCAGAGACTCCTCATACTCTGGAATAGACTGCCCATACATGTCAAGCAGAGCGCCTCCTTGGCCCTCTTTAAAAGGAACCTTGATGATTGGTTGGGAGATAGGAAATTCACCCCGGGGATCCCATCAGTCACCCTGCTAGACAGGGGTCCAGGGAAGTAAATACTGTGGAAAGAAATATCCGGGGAATTGTTTGGCTAGGTTTGTATAGGCCCTAGGGCCAATAGCCTAGTACCAACCTATGAACCTATGAACACACACACATATATATATATATATATATATATATATATATATATATATATATTACATATATATATATATATATATATATATATATGGGTCCTAGTCCTTACATCGAAACTATGTTATATTAAAACATACTACAGCGAACTCACTTTCATGAAAGTGCATTTTTGTGAAAATCCACTTTCGCAAAAAAAAAAAAAAAAAAAAAAGACAACACGAACTTTGCATGTAGATTTAGTTGTACATCAACATGTACTGCTGATTGTACAACTAAGCAAACTGTTGCTTACATCGCAGTACAGCTGGTATAAGGGAATATTCCCTTTCCCCATTGTAGTGCGATCTTGGAATGAGAATATTAAAGTAGTGGGGTATGAGGGGCACAACCCCCCCACATGGGGGGGTGCAGGGGGGGCTTGCTCTCCTGCATAAACTTGAGTAGTGTTTTATTTTTGTAGGTATTTTGTCGTTTTTTTCTGCAAAAGTGCATTTTTGCTAAAATGCACTTTCGCGAAAGTGAGTTTGCAGTAGTATGTTTCGATTTAACGTACTTTATATGTAACAACATAAATATATATATATATATATATATGTATATGTATATATATATATATATATATATGTATATATATATATATATATATATATATATATATATATAAAGACCATATTAGCATATATGGGTGTGCACACCTCCCCCATTGCCACACCCTGCATTTGTTGGTAAAATTCTCCCTGAAAGAATGAAAGAATAAATAATAATTATTGATGAAAATAATCTCCATAAATTCCCTTATTAATCTTACCTCTTGATTGCTGATAAAATCACATTCTACTAAAGCTTCCTCAAACCAAGTTAACCCAATAGTATGGGGAATAAAGGAAAATAAATCAACAATATCAATAGTGATGAAACACAACTCAATATGATATAAGTCATGAGTGATATTCCTTAGGAAATCCCAGGAATATTTAATTAAACAGTTATGTCGGCTTAAAAAAGATGGGTGGGTTTTGGAACCATTAACAGCTACAATCAGTCTTAAAGGGGAATTTTCCCCAGATTTATGGATTTTCAGAATCCTCAAAAGTAGCTGGATTTAGCAGATGGTCATTACTCAAATATTCTTATACACTTTTACTGATAATCCCTTATAAAATGTGATCTCTAAGTGTGTAATCTGTCTTAGCATATGCAATATTAATTTCATACTTGGAGAGATTAGAATATTTATCTGTATCCATTAAAATTTCTAGCATATGGCCTTCATAGTCCACTGATTCCATAATAACTAATCCCCCACCCTTATCTGATCTCATAATTATTAATACTTTTGTTGTTGTTGTTTGTCTTTTGTCTTTTCCCGGTTAGGGGTCGCCACAGCGGAACTCCGGTTCGCTAATGATTGGCAGTAGATTTTCACGAATGCCGAGGTGCCAGCTCAACGTCCATCCTTCAACAAAGGCATGCCCATTTACGCATGTCTTTTGAACACCACCCAACCATGGGGAGGACATGCAGACTCCACACAGAAGGCACTCCCTGCACTCCAGCCGAGAATCGAACGGGAGAACCTCTTGCTGTGAGGCAACAACGCTACCGCTGCACCACCGCAGCTGTGTGTACTTTATTAGAAGCAAATTCAAATAAAAGATGCTTCTCATCCCTTTTTAGATTATTATAAGTCCATCATTTGTATTGCTCTATATGTCTGAGATCCTCTTCCACCATTTTCTTAAGAAGGCTTAGTGTAAGATTTAAAGGGGTTTAAATGTGCACTTGATTTTAAAAACATCAAATGACTGTAGAACCTGCAGATTGTTAAGTAACAGAAATTCAGTTTCCTCAAAAACAATTTTAAGTCAATTAAAATATCCACAATATCCATACATTTAGTAGATACAAAATGAACCCCCTTCTTAAATAATTCAAAGTGTGTAACCTCAAGAATCAAATTATTGTGATTAAAATTGTAAAAATTGCCCATGGAATGTATTATACCATGATGGCTAACTTTGATTGGAGAATCATAAGTTGGCATCTTCCTCTCTTTCTTCTTCTCTCTCTGACCCTCCAGTGGTTCCCCAGATTGTTCATAGTGTCGAAATCCTCTTGATAATCTGACCCCTGGTGTTGTGCAAGATGTAATGAACACCTCTATGGAGAATTACTATATTATAAATTAGGAAACTCAGTGAAAGAGTGTAGCATTCTAGCATTAACAGTCTACTTCCAAAACCATGGGAATATCTCATATCCCATCTGTTAAATTTTGTACCACTTATAAAACCAGAGGGAAGGACAGGAATCTAATGTCTCGGTAGCAAATGATACACTGCACATCACAGAAGATACACTCAAAATAGCAGTCAGTGAATTAAAAATACATTTCACAAGTTGAAATAACATCTCAAGGGGTGTCCACACAGAAAGGACTGGATAAACTGAGTATACGCACTGTATACCCAGACCCAGCTAAGACCTTTGATATAATCCCCTAAGTGTGTATTTTAGATAAATTAATACTATTAAATGGGAATCATTATACCCTCCATTGGGTAAAGCACTAGGCAAGTAATAATGCACATGAAGTAAGGTTGAGAAGATTTCTGTTAGAACTATCAAAGGTAACGGGCATCTCACAGGGATCTGTGCTGGATCATCTCCTCTTTCAAATATTCTCCACTGAATTAAAGCAGGGAAGCAACTTTACATATCAGTGAGACTAATGACTTCAAGGTGGGCAGTACAGTTACATCTCCAGCATATACAAGACTGATTTAAGAAAGGTTGGACGTAATTCAACCCAGATGTGATGACAATAATATTGCATTTACTGGCTAAAAACTATTGCATCATAGAAAGTCTGAAGGCTGTGCTGCTTAAATTGCTATGACTTACTGAATTTAAATTCCTAGCTCACTTTTAACTTAAGTATTTTCCACATCACTTCTCTGAAATATACCACACAAAAATTGTTTAAGATATGCCACTGACATACATGTAGCTCTACACGAGTCATTCCTGTTACTGTGAAACTAGGAGACGTATTAACTAAACATAAGCAAAATAAGGCGAGACAGGCAGAAATAGAACCTGCAACTACAGTCTGGCAACAGATATAGATATTGTTTTAGCAACTTAAAGAAACTAACCTGTAAAACTGGAAATATTATTTTGATTTCTGACCATAAATATTAAGCAAACGTTTAACAGGATCAGATATGAGACAAGGCAATGCTTTCAAACCAAAAATCACATGCTCACCTAGAAACAAGAAGTCTTTCTTTGAACAGTGAGCTGCAGGACAAGCATGTCAGTATGAAACACTTGCCTTCAGATAGTAGTACCCAGATCACTAACTTTTTTAACTTCCCAGCATGTTACTAGAAGTATGT
The DNA here is from genome assembly GCF_019279795.1 of Protopterus annectens. NCBI lineage: Eukaryota > Metazoa > Chordata > Ceratodontiformes > Protopteridae > Protopterus > Protopterus annectens. Next base: position 1,642,445,134 of record NC_056731.1, on the reverse strand, counting down.
CTATCATCTGAATCATTTATATGTAACATAATACAAAACAGAAAAAGTTATAAAACTAATACAGTGATACAAAGTATGAATTGCTATGCTTCTCATTACAAAAATGATCTTGTTTTTAAAGAAGACATATTTGACTTAACTAATGAATATTTAAAAACTATATTTCTGTTTTCCCTGAGGGGTTCCTATACATTCCTTCTGTGGAATTTTTGTTTTCCAGAACTGTTCTGAAAATAATGCATAAATCAGAGTAAAAATCATCTCCTTGTCTGATGACAAAACAGCTGTATAAAAGTTCCAGAAGATTGTGGGGTTATTTGGTAACGGCAGTACTGTGACCACCGTGCAGTCTGTTCCCAGGCTGGCTCCTTTCTCTGCTCTGTATAGATGTTACCGCCTACTGACATTAGTCGCCGCCACTAGTATGAGGTCATGCTGGCAGGGCCTGTTACATGATACTTCACAGTGCTGATATTAGATCAGTTATTAAACAAACTCATATAGAAGAAATAAGCTTCATCCATTTCAAATAACGTTTCCTCTCATTTTATGTCTCATTCCACCAACTAAATAGTGGGAACTACGTTAAAGAAAATACACCATGTGGCTTGAAAGTAATAACGTCTGGTTTCATGGGACCAGCAGCTTCAGTAGATAAAGAAATGTGTAAACTAGATGGGCCAAATCGTCTTCTTCTGCCATTAGGAGCTATATTTTATGTAAACTTATTTTGCCATATGCCAGGCCTCTACAATACAAGTTTACTGCATTCATTCAGTTTTATTATCCTGTTTTTTTTTCCTTCTGTAAGTTATACTGTTCTGCATGGAACATAATCAGAAGATGTTTACTTTATTTCATCTTTAATTTTATTAATTTATTAACCAGGTAAACCCACCAGGATTAATTGCCTCTTCTTAGGGCTGACTTGAGAGGCACTGACTGCTTAATTGACTAGCGCAGAGTCACACAGTAGGCAGATAGAGGCTGGAGGATTTAAACCCAAAACTACAAGATAAAGTGCATTAGAAGCTCAAAGTCTTAATATTATGCATTAAACTGCTACAGCATCTGATTAGTTTATGACATTATCCTGCAAGGAATATAATCATCTCATCGGTTTGTACACTGTCTGATATTTCACACTTTACAACAGACAGAAGCTGGCTTCCAAAAACTTTGCGCTATGACATTGCCTGCTTTTCTCTCACAGTCTTTTTAGGGGAAGATGCATTCCTGACTGGCTTGTAGTAGCATTGCAGTCACTGGAAGAGCAGCTGCAGACTTTTCCACCTATGTATAAAAATAAATAAAATATTCACATCAAACGTTGGTTACACATGTATAATTTTATTGCTACATATGAGGAACATGCAGCTACCACAAAAAAAAAACCTCATAATCACCATCTTAGAAAGCTGCTCTGAATCCAGTTACCTTTCCAGTTGAGAAAGTTCTCATCCCTTGGGAGAGTGACCAGAGCAGTGGGTCACTTTCCTCCAAATCAGAAAGAAAAATCCTAGATGCTATCTCTATAAATAAAATTTTGCTTCTGTGGATCAGATCAGAATCAGGGAGCTACTGCCACCACAAAAGTGTCTAACTGCAATTTGTGAGACTTACTTTTCCTCCTTTAGGCGAGGTGTATGTAAATGGTGTATCTGAGTCAGTGTGATTTTATTTTCTGAATGCACTCAGCAGGTGCAGCCATACTTGTAGGCCGTACTACAAACTACTTACTGTCTTAATGGATCTTTGGCCACTCAACATTTATTAGTCTTTGTCCTCCAAGTCAACTGAGTGCATGCTGACTGAACAAAAGTAATAAAGCATTTGTCAAAGCTGAACTTCTAACCAACACGGGAAAGGAACAGCAGCCTTACTGGATAAGGATGTGTGTTCAACACAAGGATGCATTGTTCAGTTATTCAGCAGAATAATTAATGCCACATACAGAGGAAATGTAAAAAAATGTGATCAAAATGCAAACTTTAATCGATCAAGACTGACACAAAAATATATTGCCTGCTACACATAAACCTTGCATAACATAACATTTTGATTGCACTGAAGGGCTAATTCTTAGCTTCTATTTGCTAGCTGCTTCATTATTGTTGGTTTTTGGATACATGACTCTGAGGAAGTTGTTTAACCAGACAATGCTCCTGGACTTCCTCTGAAAATGGGCCTTAACCCAGCACATTGATACAGTTTGTAAGTATTTATTTTATTTTATTTATTTTATTTATTTTACATTTGTTGACCGGGCTAGTCTGGCTGGATACATGTCCATTTTCAGCAGAGGCCCGAGGAGAAAAGCTCCACTATAACTGGTACATTACATAAAAAACATTACTATACAACTTATAAGGATTGATGAACTAATTGAATGTAGGATATTAAAAATACAGAAACATATTTACAGAATTGTACAGTTCTTGAATTACATCATTTTTTACAGAATATGTATAATACTTAAAATACTAAATACTGAGTAGAACATTTTGATTGCACTGAAGGGCTAATTCTTAGCTTCTATTTGCTAGCTGCTTCATTATTGTTGGTTTTTGGATACATGACTCTGAGGAAGTGTAAGTAAGCTTCTACAACCACTGTTTACAGACTTCAAACCACATTAACTTCACATTTTAAAACCTAATATGACCAAAATTAGAATACGACACCTGGTTGTCACACTAGAAAACTGTATTTTTTGTTTGTCTGCTTGTTTGCGTGTTTTGAGGTTTGTTTATCTCCTTGTTTGTTAAACAAGTGGGTAGACTTACTTAAGGTCATTTATTCAACCATGACCCAGACTAGAGGCAGAAAAGACATATACTGATAATTGACAATATACATTGTTAACAGCAGATATTAATACATTAAACATTTATTAAAGCACATCCATCATATTACAATGAGTACAGTATTTGAATAGTAAAGCATATAACAATAATCACTAAATGTACAATAACAGAAAATAGCCAGCTCCATCGTGCAGATGGATAAAGTCCTGACTATGGCCCAAGTGACTTGGTTTGGTTAGCTGCCTGGGCATGTGAGGTGCTGGCAGGGAAGGATGGGCATTACCATCCTGAGGGCCATGTACTTGGACATACCTCATGAATGGTTCATTACAAAGGCCATGGATGCACAGAAGGACATTGTCCTAGAGAGAATAGATGGGGAACACTGGCTGAGTTGCAGAAGAGGTGGGATAAAACACCAGAACATTCCCATTATACATGCCTCGGACACTGAGGGAGGAAAGTTAGGGAATGAAGATAAAAAAAAAAAACACTCATCTGCAAACAATATGACATACCAGGAGCCCCATTATCCTCACCAACCCTAAGTAAGGGTCAGAGTAAGTCCAAGGGAGGAAGGAGTGCCCAGTAGACCAGGTAGGTGAGAACAGGCCCTGGGGTAGCCAATGGTCAACTGCAAGGAGCAAATAAATGAATAAATAGTAATAAAAACAGAAATAATAATCCTACATAATTTGATATATTAGAGCAGGGAAGCAATTAATGAAATCACACAATCTTTTAAGGAAAATACTTTTACAAACTTCAAAAATAATTGACAAAATATATACAGTTTAAATAATTACACCAAATTAGGCATAATATGACATTGGATAAGAATAAATACAAGTTATATGACAATGATTTAATATTTAGAGAAATTTTAGCCAGTTCATAGAGAAAATAAAGGTAAGTTAGTGTAATACAAACAGGAATTGCAATATGAAGTAAGATAAAAGCAGGCTTATGGTATATTTAGAGAGAAAGCCAAGGGAGAGATTGATAAAAGTAGGAAGTGAGTGAAGAAGGGAGAGTAAGAAAGTGTAAGGCATGAATAGGTACTTGTTCACATTTAGGGATATAGTTTATCCTGGTGTTTTGCAAAAACAGAGCCAGATTTCTGCTAGGAAGTTTTTCACAATGGTTTTGAAGGAAGGGAAGAAGACTACTGACCTGATAGACACAGGTAAGGAATTCTAGGCATTAACAACACGCTATGAGCACAGGCAATACCCAGCAGATTTGATAGGTTTGTGGACAGACAGGAGTGTTTGGTCACTGGATCATAATGATCGACTGGGAAAATAGCTGTGTAGAATTGCATTTAATGCTGGACAAGCAGAAGGATACTGGATAATTTTATACGTGGTAAAAAGCTGTATATATGTTAGTGGATGGAATAGTTCCAACCAATTTAGCCTTCGAAGAAGCATTATAAAGTGGTGGGTTCTGAAAGTGGTATTTGCTGCAAATTTAGCAATTTTCTTATAGTATTGCTCAAGTCTGGATTTTTGTGATGCCTGGAGGTTATTAAGGATGGGAGCATCATAAAAAATGTGGGGAGGAGATATGTAGTGGCTAGTGTAGTTTTAGTGTAGTTTTAGTTGGTTGGTGAGAACGTTTTTAGCTCTGTCAAGCATCCCTAGTTTTTGATGAGTTTTTCTAACTCAATTTTGTATATGCGGGTCGAATTTAAGATTAGCATCCACTATCATCCCTAATAATTTGCTATGAGAAGTAACTTCAGTGGTTGCAATATCAAGAGAGGACTTTAAATGTTGTTTTCCCATGAGAAAGGGATTTTGGGAAAAAGTAATAGTTTATTTATTTACTTAGTTTAGTTTAGTTGAGCATGAGTTGTGAATTACAATGATACATTTCTGTGGCTGTTAAAGTTTCCTGAGTAATTTTTTAGAGGTGTGTCATGTTGTCATATGTGCAAATGAGTGTGGAGTCATCTGCATATTGTATTAGGAAGGCCTGTTGTACGAGTGTGTGGAGGTTGTTGTTGAGAATGTTAAAGAGGAGGGCACCAAGGATAGAGAGTTGTGGTACACTGGTGGTTACCAGGAGGTATGGAGAGGGTGGAGTGCCATTTTACTGACTGACATCTATTGCACAGGTAGCTTTTCAACCATAAAAGGATGGGCTGAGAGACACTTAGCGAGGACATTTGAAGAGTACAAATTTGCTGTAACAAACTGTGTCAAAGGCTTTAGACAAGCCTAAAAATTAAGGAGAAGACTAGTTTACTGTTATCTCTAGCTTTATTGACAGTATCTATATAGGTTAGAAGTGCAGTGTTAGTACTATGGGAAGGATGGAACCCACACTGTGTAGGGGAATATGAGTTCTTTCTGTAGGAGATAGTTTAGCAATTGTTTTTGAATATATTATGCAAGTATTTTGGAGAGGGGACAAAAGAGGTACTCGGTTGGAAGGTCATTGGCTGAAGTAGAACATGGTTTGAGTGTCTAAGAGTAGTTTTATATAGGATGTGGACACAGGTCTGTAGGTGAAAGTGGATGTGATGATACATGGCTGTTGGGCAGGGCTAGGATTACTTTTTGAAGATGCCTTGTTTAGGGCTGCTATACTAGCTATGAAATAAGAGTTGAATTGTATTGTGGTTTCAATTGATGAGTTAGTGGGAGAGGGGTTAGGATCATAGGCTCATAGGAAGTTACTAGGCTATTGGCCCTGAGGCCCTTATAAGCCTAGCCAAGAGTTTAGCCCATGCATAGACAAATCAGCACCTGATGCCCCTGTCCAGCAGGGACACAGGTGGAATCCCAGGGATGTATTTTCTATTTACCATCCAGTTATCCAGATTGTGCTTAAAAAGAGGTAAAAAGGTACTCTGCTTGACGTGGAGAGAGAGTCTATTCCATAGATGGGGAAGTCTCTGGGACACAAATCTGTCCCGCCAGCAAGTCCTATTGATTTCACAAACCAGGTTGAGGCTGCATGTGCGGGTTACTCGAGTGGAGCTTGACTTGCAGATAGGCAGCACTCCCATCAAGGCGGTGTCCGAGATCACCTTATATGCTAGACAAAGGTCACCTCTGAGGAGTCTGTATGAAACAGAGTAGAGGGATAGGGTTTTAGCCTATCTGTGTATGGTAGATTTTTGAGCCCTGGATTCTCCCTGTGAGGAAACTCTGTGGTCTCTCCAGCTGCTGCATGTGCTTTGCGAGGTACATGCCGAATGGGACATTGTACTCAATTATGGGCCTTATAAGGGAAGAATATGGGAAGATTATGACCTACTTGTCCCTGGATGAGATACCCTTACTTATGAGGTGGGCCATGTAGAAAGCTTTCCATACAATGGAAGCAACATGGTGGTCAAAAGTCAGGCTGCTATCAATCTGGGTGCCCAAATCCCTCACGACTGACTGCACGCTTAGAACATTGTTGTTAATGTGATAATTTGTGGGGACATCTCTCTCCCCAAAGGGGATGATGATGCTTTTTTTTTATTCAGCTTGAGGCCATGTTTCTGGCACCAGTCATTTATTTGGGTGAGACCCTCTTGGAGGATGTCCATGTCACTAGGGGAATTGATGACAGCTCTCAACTTGCAGTCATCTGCAAAGTTGAATTTTTGGCCAAGATGTAAGATTTCTTTAATGGCTTTCCAGAATTTTTTAGGGTTGTGTTTTCTATTATTCAGAAAGTTATTACAATATTGTTTTGTCTTTATTTATTTGCTTTTTAGTATGATTGCAAAGCATTCTGAGGTTTTCAAGATATTGTGGTGTTTTATATTTTGCCATTCTTTCCATGCTTTTTCGCTATCCAGCATTAATCTTGTATTCTTTTTGGATAACTATATTGCATTATTTGTTTTTAGCCTCTTCCTTCTAGTAAGTGCAAGGCTATTTAGGATATTCAAGACAGTTTTATTGAATACATTTACAGCATAATTTAAGGGGTGGAATTTTAGGAAGTTTCATTTAAGAGATGACATGGTAGTAATGAACATTTCTGGGTTAAACTTGGAAAGGTTGTGTGTTGTTTTATAAACATGCTGTTTAAGTGGATGTGTGAGATGTCTTTTAAACAAAAATCATGTTTATTGAATTATTACTTATGACAGAAGCAGTCATACATTTATACATATGAAAACATACTGACATATTTTCAGTTACAAACATTGTACATCACATATGATCATCTATACAGTCATTGTGAATTGAACATCACGTAGCTCATTCAATTCCTACATTCCCTTAAACCTCATTCCTCCTCCAGAACATTATGCTGCATGAATTGTTCCTATTTTTGTAAGTAATTTGCTCCTACCCTTTTTAAATCTCCCATGTGCAGTTCTTTTATCTCTGTTACTATATAATATATAAGTTCCCAGTTACCTCTTTCTTTTCCATCATACCTCCAACATCTGCAATCTACTAGAGGAAAAATTCTTTGGAGTCTGCTTGGGGTATAAAAATACCGGTATAAACACTTCCAAGTAAAGGTCCTTAATCTTCTAGACTTTGTTGCATATTTAAGAGCTATACATATAGCCTCCCATTGTTTATTTGTGAATTGCTTATACAATCTCTCTTGCCAATCTATCCAACCTCCTCCAATTGATTCCTATAGTTATCATGCAATATTCTATATGTCATACCAACTATCCCTTTTTTTAACAGCAGGTTATGTTCTAGATTCAATTAAAAACTCTACTGGTCCTGGTCTTTCACTTATGATCCTCATATTCCTTTTTCTTTCCCTATATCAGTACCTGACACAGAAGGCAGTCTGTACCCTGCAGTCCAAATGTATTCTTGGCTTCTTCCCATTCTGTTACCTTTCCCTCTCTAATTATTTGTTCTGATTCCTTGGTCCCCCTGTAAGTTTTCTCCAATAAATTATACTCCCTCTTGCCTATTCTCTGTACCCCTAATTGCAGTCATCCCTACTAACAGAATATTTCACCATTCCTGTGTTGGCTTAGTTCTTAGAATATTTTCTGCTGCTTTATGAATATAATATTATGTATGGCTATTGTTATTCTCCTTAAGGATCTGCATCCAAAATCCCAGTTTCTCCTTACTTCTTGAGCTTCCCCCATGTTTCATCATCATCCTTTTCCACTTTGAATTACTGTTTTCTGCTTGTGTTCTGAAATATCCCTTCAAATCAGATAATCCCAAACAACTTTTTCTACTGGAAAGATCAACTTATCCCACTGACTCATGCCCTCTTCCGCTCCTAGATAAAATCCTCCAACTCTTTATTAATTGCTATCCACAACTTATCCTCTGTCAGATAAAAATATGCCTGACCTGTGTATAAAACTAAAGGGACTAAAACATTTTCACTGCTTGTATCTTGCTATCCATATCCATAAATTAGAGCTTCCAGTTTCTCAGTTTTTGTATTGTCTTTTGTTTATTTAGTCTCTTCTCACAAAGTCTTAGCTGCCATAACAGAACCATTTCTAATCCATACTCCTATGTACTTCATTTTTATCATGTCCCTATAAATATGGGTATTGCTATGCCATTTGTGTCTGGGTACAAAGTTACAGCTATTGCCTGTGTTTTCTCTTCATTACTTTTGTATCCCAGAAAGACGTGAAACTGTCTCAGAATGTTCTATAATACAAAAATGTCTTTTTCTAGTTTTATCAGAATAAAATAATATCATCTGCAAATAAAGCAGACTTTTCTTGATTACGATACCAATTATATCCTTGAATTTCTAAGTCTCTTATTTTCTTTGCCAATGGTTTGAAACATAACACTCCTGCCTTGTTTCTCTCTTCAAACAGAACTTATCAGAGAGGACCCCCACCACTTTAATTTTATCCACAGATTCCTCATATATCATCCCAATTAACATTTTATTGCGTCAGAGAATGCAGATGTTTGCATTGCCCAGCTCATAAAAATTCCAGCTTATTATGTCAAGTGCTTCTTCTGTATCAAGACCACTCAACAACAGTGATATTTCTTACATTCTGCTTCCCTCTGGATCATCAATGTTCTATTAATGTTGTCCAATGTTTTCCTCCCCTCCATAAAACCACAATGATCCATATCTATTAATTTTGGTAACACTTTTGCCATTCTTTTAACCATTACAGACATAATCACTTTATAATTATGGATTAGAATCAAAATGGGCCCATATGAAGCTGAATCTGATGGGCCTTTATCATCTTTAGGTATTACAGCCACCATGGCTTTCTTCCATGATGTTGGTGCTTATCCTACTTTTAAAATACTGTTAAACAAAACCTTTCAGATCTTTATCACTTTCTTCCTTCCTAGCTTCCACATTTCCACAGGAATACCATCTATTCCTGGAGTCTTTCCTGTAGATTGGTTATACATCACCATTTTTATCTCATCTCCTGCTATCCTAACTGTTAATAATTGAGCCTCATCTATCTCTAACCTTGGAATATTTAATTCTTCCATAAATATTTATATTTGCACTTTTTCTTGATTTGCTCATTTCTCTGCTTTCCAAAATATTTATAATACCTCTAGAGGATCTCAGGTTATTTTTCTTGTTATAGGTCTCTAAGCTTGGTGACAGCTGTTTCTACTTTCTGTTGCCTGAGCCATTGTGCTAAACACTTCCGTGATCTGGAGTTATGATCAAAAAACAGTTGCTTAACAGCAATCTTTCTAAACCCATGTATATTATTCAAGTATTCCCTTATTTTCTCTTTAGCACTCTGAAATTATGCCCCTTTTTGTTGTGTGAGATTCCCTTTATTTTGCAGTACTTTAACCTTTGTCTTTCCCTCTAAATAATTATTATTTCTTAACCATATCTCTTTTTCTTTTAAACTTCACTTTCATTTTATTGCACTATCGAAATGTCTATTCTCCCTAATAACTCCCGAATAATTTCCACCACCCATTCCTTAGATTCCTCTCTGTTTAACAGATAGGTGGAGAAGTGCCAGTGCCTCATTTTTATTTAATTACCTTCCATTTTTATTTTAGTTGTTATTGGCACATTATCTGAAATACTTATTAGATGTGTATCAAAAATTTCAACTGAATGCACTGTGAAATATAATTTCTGTTTAGACTAACCCAGTTTTTGTACTTTGGGGAATTATAAGTAAATTATTTCCGAGCTCCTACTACTGATTTCACATCTTCCATACCAAATATTTTCTAACTTTCTTCAGAGGTGTATATATTTTCCCTTATAGGCCTATGAGTTACATCTTCACTGATGCAAATCACACTCCATCCACACCTATAAGTACTATTCTCAGCTGGAAGCTTATTTCTCTCAGAATTTTCCCAAGCTCCACTGTAGCAGTTTTAGGTGGGCTATAAATACATGCCAACATAATCTTCCTCCCTAGGGTTACCACCTGTCCCACTTTGCGAGGGACAGTCCCTTCTTGGGCAGTTGTGTCCTGACCAAAAATATTAAAAATGGCAAATGTCCTGAGATTGTAGGACATAATTATGTCCCATATTTTATGTAATAGTTGCTTAAAATACTTATTTCTGTATGTAAAATACCTAAATGTTACAAGAAACAGAATAAGCAACTAAACTGCTACAAGAATAAGCTTTTATTTAGGCAAAAAAAGTAAAGTTTTATCCTTTGTACTGACCGTGGGTATGTGTCGGCTTGCAAAATTTGATGTGTGTCCTGAAAATGTCCCACTTTGGCCATTTGAAAAGGTGTCAGCCGTATTCCTCCCTTGACAGGAGCCTCTTACCACTACAAATCTATAGCGTTTATCTGTTTTTTCATGTTTTATCACTGATTCAGCTCCTTTAGCAATTAATCTAAGTGCTCCCCTTTTCCTTTGTCCCAGATATGCTTCTGAATAACCATCCTGAAATCCTTTCTTTATCAAATTCACATGCTCACTTCTTTCTAAATGTGTCTCCTGTAGCATTGCTATTTGCACTCTGCATTTCTTAATATAGTTCACTACTCTTTTTTGTATATACCTGTGAGGCCATTCACATCCATAGATAATATGGAAAGGGTTGCCATTATGATAAGAAGTTATTATTCCAACCTGTCATGGTTAACAGCTTTTTTAAATGTCTAGTTTCAGCTTTTGTGTTATACACATACACTAATGCTTGGAAGGTTGATCTTTTATACACTTGTTTCTTGTCATATCCATTTGAACCTATGTCACATCTTGCAAGACTTTTTTGTTTAAAGGAAAACCTTAAAAAAACACATCCCAGAACATCCCCACAACCTATTAGCTTAATTCAAACACACACAACCATGTACATCTTCAAATAATGAAGTTTAAACATCCTAAGAGAAATAATTTCCCCAGAGTTACAGCTACACTCACATGCCTTAACTGACCTATAATTTAGGTTATCTGTGTTAAGCCACATGGTGAAGCCTGTGCTTTTACTTACAAGTATTGTCTATTATTGCCTTATCTTTATTCCTCTCCCAAATGTAGAAAACAACTTCAATGCTTTCAGACAACACTATCTTTTAGCCATTGAAAGCAAAAAGTATTCTGTTTTATTGCCCTCTAATCAATTTGCCTCCATAGAAACATGAAAGCCAAATGCACAGTTGCCTTAGACTGCAAGCTTCTTATGTTGCACTGTGAAAATGTATTTGCTAAAGGAAAACTTTTCATTCTATTCAGTGTTCTTTTATTTACTGGCTTCCAGTAAAACTTCTTGTTTGATCAAGCCAATGGCCTTAATCTAGTCATTCTCCTATGCAAAGGTAAGAAAAGACATATCAGTTTTACTTATATCATGATCTGTATACCATTACAACCCTTCCTTCACCTAAACAACCCAAGATTACAGCCTATTATCTTAAACATGCTTTTGTCTAGACTTTCTTCTCTTTTTACATTGCAGTGCTTACATTTCTTAAAACTAAACATGAAAAAAGAAGAAAAAAGGGCACCTGTTTACTTTAGTATCTCTGTTTGTAACACATGGAAATAACTGAAGATGTTTTACTATATAACATGCAGCATATGTCATGTTTTATAAAAATACTGTTTAGAGCAAAAATTGTTTTACTTGCAATTACCTCTATTTCCTCCTCCCCTCTCCTTGATGTTCTTCCAAACATTAATGACATGAAGTAGGACATATGCAAAGTCAAAAAGTCCAATATTTCCCAGTTTTCTTGCTCATCTGTAGTTCACAAATGTGATTGATGCTTTGCAATCCCTCATTTATTCATTAATTTTCAAGTTGCTGGTTTTCTTCTTGTTGATCTCCATCTCCCAACTCCAGTCTCTGTTTCATTTCCAATGTACTCCTGATTCTTCTAGTCAACTCCTATACTTTTCTCTGTCTCTCAAGCATTTTCCTTTGAAACTCTGGAAAAGGTTTCATTGGCAAAATCTCTCTATGAGCTATATTACAATAGGAATAAGAAGCAGAGTCCTGTTTGATAGCTCACTTTTTGTTGGACAAACCTTTGTATTTCTTCCTTAGCATGTTCTACATCAAAAAAGACTTTGATCCTCCATGAAAAATATTCTGAAGATAGCTGGATATAGCAGCTTGAATCTCACACCTGCCACTTGATATTCACTAATTACTATAATAAATTTACTCCTTTGCTGTCTGGTGTACAATGAGTAATCAGTTTCCATAAACACTCTAATGTCTCCAACTTTTAGTACTATGTCCTTCTACCATGGTTTTGTCAGAATCAACTATTTCTGCTGGTAAGATGTCATCTTTACTATTAGAGGTCTTGGCTGCTTTCTCATGGTCATGTTTGGAGCATACACATGATGTGCCCTTTCAATTAACAACTCATGCTGTGGAATTCTAGTCCAGCTGCTTTTTTGTGATTTCATAAAATCAATACAATCTGTTCCTTCCAGTTTTTCACATACCGCATAAACTCTCAGATTTTCCCTATGTGCTCTGTCCTCTAATGCTGCCATTATCTGAAACATCACTTCTTGAACAGTCTCATACTCAGCAAGACTTTCTTCATTTCAGCCTCTGATTTGTGCAGTTTTATCAGCTTACCTGAATATCTGTTTAAAGTTTCATGCATTTTTCCAGCCTTTTGCTACTTGAGTGGATATACTTCTTTAGTGTTTCATTTATTTTAATCATCTCTGAGCAAATTTGACTTACTTTTTCCTCTAGACTATTGGAAGTCATGTCTTGCACACAAAGTTGGAGCTTGAGCTGCTTTTGCCAACAGCTGCATGATTCTTCCCAGCCAGTATTTTCTGTTCACCTTTTGTGGTTAATTTTCTTTCAGGTTCTCTAAATTTTTTTCTTTGTTGGCATCCAGGCAGTGCACTTACTAGCCAGTAATTGAAATTTACCCAAAAGACAAATTCACTGGCTCTCTTTTCTAAGTCTCTGTTTCCGCACTGGAAAAGCACAAATTAAGCTTTTACTCAGTGTACAGCCATTTTGGAAGTCCACGTGAGATTTCTGGTTGTATAGACTGGGTGATGATCACTGAGAGAGTATGGCATTGTACCTATGGTGATATATTTGCTAGGGTTTCATACTAGGAGCCAGTCTAATAGGAAATTTGATGTCTTGCTATAATGTGTGGGGCTATTAATTAGTTATGTCAAACAATGTAAGTTCGTGCTAGAGGTAGGGGAGTTAGAGTTTATGTCCAACCAATTGACATTCACATCACCCAGTATTTTTATTTTATTTATTTGGCATTTGTTTACTGGGATGATCTGTCTGGGTCAAAAAGGACACATTCTCAGTGGATGCTGTATAAGCAATATAACAGTGAATATAGTGATATATAAAAGAAATTGCTACAGATACAACTCAGTATTTTAACATCAGTAAGGAATGCAATGTTTGTACATATAATGCATATTATATAACATAGCTGTAGGATATCACCATAATAATTTCTGTAAATTTCTATGATAAAGTCAGTAGTTAAAATTATTGTTCATTTTTAATGTGGAATTGAGATGTATGTTAACCACTTTGGTAAGATACAGGGAAGGCATAGTTATAAGAGAGGAGGGTGGATTATTATAAGTGAAGAATATTAGAGGACTGTTAGTTAATCATATGTAGTGTTAGTTGGATTAAAAGAAGAGTAGGAGAGAAAGCTGAAAGGCAGAGTGAACAGAAAGAGGGTGGGAGGAAGTGGAAGAGATATTAGCCAGGAGCAGAGCATGGGCATAGCCAGGAATTGTTTAGATGCTGTTTTAGGGAAGTTTTAAAAGTTACTAGATCAGGAATACTTCTGATCAAGAGTGGGAGTGAGTTCCACACTTTAGCAACAGAGTGAGAGTATAAGCTTTGACCTATTTTAGAGGCTTTGGAGATAGTAAGAGGTTTCTTATCTTTGGATCTTTGGGGTTGTGTGGTTTGATTATGTTGTTTAGAGCAGGGCAGGTTAGGGGTTAATCATATTGTGTAGAGTTATGAGTTGGATATAGAGGAGGTGATTGGAGAATTCTGGCCAGTTTAGCATTTGTAATGGTGTACAATGATGTGTGCTGGTTTTGGAATTGGTGGCAAACTTTGCCACTTTATTGTAGCACTGTTCCATTTTGGTTCTAATGGAGATCTGTAGGTTACAAAGCAAAGAGGCGCCATATACAATGGAGAGTAGAAAGAAGGTTTTAGCATGAGTGATCTTGGCTGATGAGTTCAGGGAGTGTTTGTTTCTGTAGAAAATGTCAAGTTTCTGGTATTTTTGCCTTATATTTAGTTGGACATGGAGATCAAACTTTAACTGATTATCTATAATAATGGTTTGCCATCAAAAGTTGGAAGGCTCCTTTATAGAAAATGTTTGCCCAAAAGTATGTTTTCAAAGTTTCACAATGCCAAACTGGAATAATACAAAATCGTAACAATGAAATTAAGGCTTGATTCGTTATTATGAGTTTGGCATTGTGAATGGAGATCATGGTACAGTGAGGATCGGGGAATTTATCCTTTCCACTGTAGTGTGATCTTGGAGTTAGGATATATATAATATGCAGGGGTTGTGGGGGTGCAGGGAGGCTTGTGCCCCTGTAAAATGTAAAAGGATATATGGACTTTTGAACCCGGAAGTCTGGTATGTCGAATGTCGGTCGTCGTTTTTCTGACATTCAACATTTAGGCAAGATGTTGCTTTTTGTTTTTGACATTGCAGTTTGGTCTTTTGCTTAGAAATTGTTTTGCCTTCGACATTTTGATGGTAAACCTATAATAACACCTAGCAGTTTAGTGTGGTGGACTATTTCAAGAATGGTGTTGTCAGCCAAGTGGATTTTGAATTGATTTGTGTCAACAGCGATTTTTTGGTAGGAAGAGAAGGAGTTTAGTTTTTTTTTAGGGTTTAGGAATAGTTGATAGTAAGCCAGGACTCAAATGCAGAAAATGTTTGTTGTGTGATGATGAAAAGTTGGGGTAGTGTAGGAGAAGTGCATATAATAGTGGAGTCATCTGCATACTGTATGAGTGTTCCAGTGAATGAGACAGTGCATAGGTCATATGTAAATATATTGAAGAGTAGGGGACCAATGACAGAACCTTGTGGGACTCAAGTGGGATTGTGTAGAAAGGGAGATATTTCATTTAGCCACTTTACTGCTTGTTTTCATTCATGTGGATAATTGTGGAACCACTCTAGGGTAGGAGGGCTAAGGCCTAAATTTGAGAGCTTGTCCCGGAGAATGGAATGTGAGATGGTGTCAAATATCTTAGAAAGGTCGAGAAATATAGCAGATATGAAGCTACCTGTATCTTTAGCTCTGTTTATAAATTCAGTAAAGGATAGGAGGGCTGTGGATGTACTTTGGCCTGGTCAGAAACCATGTTTGGTATCTGCAAGAAGGCTGTTTTGCAGTAAGCATTTCATTAGTTGTTGATGAATACATTTTTCTAATATTTTGGAGATGGGGGATAGAATGGCTATAGGATGGACGTTGCTCAGCTCAGTAGGATTTCCACCTTTAATAGAATTTTTTCTTGTGGAATTGTTATGGACAGCCATTGTAGGATATCTTTCAGTATAGCTGTATTGCCACCAAGAGAGATGTAAAGGACAGTAATACTTATTTGTTTATAATTGTTTATTTTCAAGAAAGTAATAAGAAGCCCTGCTAAATTGTATTTTAGTATTGATTTCTTGTGAGGGGAAATGTGGAAGTTGTTGGAAAATATTAAAGCAATACCACCACCTTTTCTGTATATATGGTCATTACAGATGACATTATAGCAGGGAGGTGTAATTTTGGAGTCATTTATGCTGGGTTTAAGCCTAGTTTCAGTTACAACGAGAATATCAGATTTACGTTGGGTAATCCAGCCATGTAGTTTAGCAATTGTATTTCTTATGCTTCTAACATTTATGGCAGCAAACGTTAGATTACCAAGGCTGAGGACTGACCATTGTGGGGCTACAGTACTGTATGGAAGAGAATTGTCTTGATGTTTGTTGTGATAGGTGGGACCGGGATTAGGGTGAATGTCTCCTCCTAGAAGGATTTTAGTATATTGGTGAATTACTGACACTTGTTTTTGGAAAGTATTTTTCCACTTAATTTTGTTTTGGTTTGCACACTGAAATGGAGTTAATCAGTTTATAGCTGGAGTAAAGGTGAGAGGCATCATTAAATAAGTTTGCTGTGATGTGAGGTGGAAGTATTGATAAGTGGTTGGAACAGAGTTGCAGAGATGTTGAGAGCTATTATTAAGTCATAATAGGATGAGAGATGGCCCAGTAGGAGCGGAAGAATAGAGAATAAAATGAGGAGTTGCATGATTAAGTAAAGGGATCCATATTTTATTGATGGCAAGTATCAAAAAGGAAACAAGAAGTTGCAGGGCAGTATGATATTTAATGCTGGTGGAATATGAAAGCTGGTAGAGAGTTGGAAGTAAAGAAGTATTTTCCATGAAGAAGGAGAGTTAGCTTGTCCTGGTATCTTCTCTTGAATGAAAGGAGTAGAGAGGTGTGAAAGGCTAGACTATGAGGATGTAGTTAGAATAGGAAGAAGTGAGGATTTATTTGGGAAAAGTAGAAGATATAATGTAGAATAGATAGGTACTGTTAGGGAGGGGTGTGAATATGAATGGATATAGTGCAAAGCAGTGTGGGAGGGAGAAACTAGTGGGGAATGGTACTGCAAGATTAAACGGATGCTGGAAATTAGGAAAATGAAGCAGGAGTGTTTGCATGATAGTAGTAAGGTTATTTGGTGAAGGTTAGGGAATAACAGTCACAAGTGAAATGTGTAGCTGAGTGTAGCAGACTTAGTGGGCTTTCTACCTTCAGGTCAAATTATGAAAGGCAGCAATCCTGAATGCAGAAACATGGCAGTGAAACAGGCACAGTCACTGGTATATACAGTGTAATCTATTGATCAAGAAAAAGGACAGTGGCCAACTTAGTAAGTGGTCCTAAGAATGCAAAGACTACAGCTTTGGGGGAATGTCATAATTAAAAGTTAATACACAGCAAGGTTCTTCATGTTAAATTTGCTTACATTGTACAATGACAAGATTCTCAATTAAACCTTTTTGGAGCTGGCATTGGGGCAGATCCCCTGCAGCATCTAAGTCAGATGTAGTGACCACAGGCTATTGTACAATAACAAAATTCTAAGTGAAATTATTTGGGAGTTTGGCCTTATAGCAGCACTCTTGGCAGTATCGGGTTAGACATAGTGACCACAGTCTATTGTACAATGACAAGATTCTCAGTGAAATCTTTTGGGAGGTGGACCTTGTGGCAGAGCTCCTGCAGTATCATGGTTGGATGTAGTTACCGCAGACCATTGTGCAACTACAAGATCACAGGTTAGTCTACAATTATAAGATGTTCAGTAAAATCTTTTGGAAATTTGGCCTTGTGGCAAAGATCTTGTAGTATCAGCGTTGGATGTAGTGACCACAGGCTATTGTACAATGACAAAATTCTCAGTGAAATCTCTTGGGAGTTGGGCCTTGTGGCAGAGCTCTTGCAGTATTGGGGTCAGATGTAGTGACCTTAGGCTATTGCAGAATAAGATTCTCAGTGAAATCTTTTGGGAGTTGGGCCTTATGGCAGAGCTTTCGCAGTATTGGGGTCAGATGCAGTGACCATAGGCTATTGTACAATGACAAGAATCTCAGTGAAATATTTTGCCAGTCTGGCCTTGTGGCAGAGCTGTAGAATCAGGTCAGATGTAGTAAACACAGGTTATTCTATAATATTTTAAGTAAAATCTTTTGGGAGTTGGGTCTTGTGGCAGAATTCCTGCAGTATTAAGGTTGGATGCAATGACACCAGGCTATTGTACAATGACAAGCTACTCCATGAAAGTTTTTGGGAGTTGGGTCTTGTGGCAGAGCTCCTGCAGTATCAGGGTTGGATGTAGTGACCACAGGCTGCTGTACAACGACAAGATTCTCAGTGAAATCTTTTGGGAGTTGGGCCTTGTAGCAGAGCTTGTGCAGTATCAGTGTCAGACATAGTGACCACATGCTATTGTACAATGACAGAATTCTCAGTGAAATGTTTTGGGAGTTGGGCCTTGTGGCAGAATGTCTGCAGTATTGGGGTCAAATGTAGTGACCACAGGCTATTGTACAATGACAAATTCTAAGTGAAATCTTTTGGGAGTTGGGCTTTATGGCAGAGGTCCTGAAGAATCAGTTTAGATGAAGTAACCACAGGTTATTCTACAAAATTCTAAGTAAAATATTTTGGGAGTTGGGCCTTGTGGCAGTGCTCCCGTAGTATCAGGGTTGGATGTAGTGACTACAGCTTTTTGTTCATTGACAAGATTCTCAGTGAAATCTTTTGGAAGTTGGATCATGTGACAGAGCTAATGCAGTACTGGGGTTGGATGTAGTGACCACAGGCTACTGTACAATGACAAGATTCTCAATTAAATATTTTGGCAGTTGGGCCTTGTGGTAGAGCTCCTCAGTATTGGGGTCAGATGTAGTGACCACAGGCTATTGTTCAACAACAAGATTTTCAGTGAAATCTTTTGGAATTTGGGCCTTGTAGCAGAGTTCCTGCAGTATCGGGACTGGATGCAGTGATCACAGGCTATTTTACAATGAAAAATTCTCAGTGAAATCATTTGGAAGTTGGGCCTTGTGGCAGAGCTCCTGCAGTATCAGGTTTGGATGAAGTGACCACAGATTATTGTGCAATGACAAATTTCTCAGGCAAATCTTTTGGGTGATGGGATTTGTGGCAGAGCTCCTGCAGTACTGGGCTTGGATGTAGTGACCACAGGCTCTGCACTGTGAATAAAGATGGTGTCTGACCTTACCTAGTGTCTCAGTATTTTTAAACTGTACCATTTCAACAAAAAATTCACTAATCTTAAGGAAAAAAATAATTGTTCATCTCTTACTTAAAGGAGGTATATTTGTATCTCATCCAAACTACTATCTAATTACAGTGTCCAGACACCCATCACCACCATAAACCATTCTTTCATATGGCATGGTATGAAATTGCATGGTAAGATACAGAGCAGTAAAGTACTGTATGGCACTATATAGTGTGATATGGCATGGCATGGTATAATATAGTATAGTATAGTATAGTATAGTATAGTATAGTATAGTATGGCATGGCATGGCGATAAGGTATGGTATGGTATAGTAAGGGATGGTATGGTATGGCATGGCATGGTGGTATGGTATGGTATGTAACAGTATTGCTTACTGCCAAACTTGCCTAATCTAAAAACTGCTCAAGAAGTCTCCAACTATTTTAAAGTAATACTAGCTAACACACTAGTTCTTCTGCACCGTCTGTTCAACTATTACTTTTCAGTCACTTATTTCTCTTCTCAAGAAGACCTCTCACTTTTAAGGTTTATAAACGGTAAAGAAACACCCATTATAATCTTGCCTAAACTAAACAGAACATACCTAATGTCTCAGAACTATTAAACAGTGCAATTTTTGCAAAATATTCACTAAACCTATGGAAAAAAGTACTTATTCTGCTCTTATATAAAGGAGGTACATTTGTATCTCATTCAAACTATCATCTAATTACAATGCCCAAACACACACCACCTCCACAAACCATTCTCTAATTAAAACGTACTATGAAACTTTCATATGTTAGCCAAACTGTTTGTCTATATCACTCTTATGAATCAGGTCTAATCTTATTTATCTCATTCCTTATCTGTTGTCTGCTTTTCTGTTTGCCTGTTATACTATCCATTTTACACCCACACTACACCATAAGTGCTAATATATCATTTAATAATATTTCTGATTGGAAACAATATGCTTAACTCCCCTTCTGATTTGCAGAAATTAAAAACTGAACTTTCACTTGTACACTGAAAATGAACTTAAACTAAATGCTAAAGTAAAACCGCCACCTAGCTTATAGTATGAAAAACACCTCACTCCAAAATGAGGATGCTGTGAGAGGCCTTGGAACATGGGTAGATAACTCCCTCTCCTTTGATCTTCATGTTGCAGCAGTGGTCAGTAAATCCTTTTGTCCGACACAACTGATCTCAAATGGTATTTCCTTTATATCCAAATAAGTCTTTACTCTTCTATATTGTGCTTATCTTGCCCATCCTCAATGCCCATTCTGAAATGTATCAAGCAGCTGGAGAGACCTCAAAGGTTTGTGACAAAAAAGATCATTGGTCTAAAGGACCTGGCCTACCAAGAGAGGCTGGAGGCATTGTTCTTGTATTAAGTATCCTTCTGGGTCATTACGAATCTAGCAGTCTAAGACCTCTTATTTCTCCACAAATCAAACAGTCAAGATAATACTAGAATGAGAGATCAGAAGCTACTTCAGCAAATAAATCACAGTAAAGATACAGATTTTTCACTCAATGACTACCCCTTCACTGGAACAAACTTCCTCTTCAGATCAAGTAATGTGTCATATTCTTGTACTTTAAGAAGAAATTAGACAATTGGATGTGTATTCAGAAATTCACCCACAGTATGACCTACGTATTGCTCCTTGAAAAAAGTGATAAGGTTTAAAGGTGTCTACTAGCAAGTTGTAAATGACCACATGGCCCACTTGCCTTGTACATTCTATGATACCCTCCTTCTATTCATATATATACACATACACAGTGGATATAAAAAGTTTACACACCCCTGTTAAAATGCCAGGTTATTGTGATATAAAAAATGAGACCACAAGAAATCATTTCAGAACTTTTTCCACCTTTAATGTTACCTATAACCTGTACAATTCAATTGAAAAACAAACAAATCTGTTAGGGGAAAAAATATAAAAAATAAAAAAGTACAATACGCTGGTTGCATAAGTGTGCACACCCTTAAACTAATACTTTGTTGAAGCACCTTTTGATTTAATTATAGCATTCAGTCTTCTTGGGTAGGAGTCTATCAGCACGGCACATCTTGACTTGGCAATAGTTGCCCACTCTTCCTTGCAAAAGCTCTCTGAATCTGTCAGATTGTGAGGGCATCTCTTGTGCACAGCCCTCTTCAGGTCACCCCAAAGATATTCTATTGGATTTAGGTCTGGGCTCTGGATGGGCCATTCCAAAACTTTAATTTTCTTCTGGTGAAGCCATTCTTTTGTTGATTTGGATATATGCTTGGGGTCAGTGTCATGCTGAAAGGTGAAATTCCTCTTTGTCTTCAGCTTTCTAGCAGATGCCTGAAGGTTTTGGGCCAAAAGTGACTGGTATTTGGAATTGTTCATAATTCCCACCACATTGAGTAAAGCCCCAGTTCCAGCTGAAGAAAAGCAACCCCAAGGCATGATACTGCAACCATCATGCTTCACCATGGGGATGGTGTTTTTTTGGTGATGCAAAGTGTTGTTTTTGCACCAAACGTACCTTTTGGAATTGTGGACAAAATGTTCAACCTTGGTCTCTCATCAGGCCATAACACATTTTCCCACATACTTTTGGGAGACTTGATGTATTGTTTTGCAAATTTTAGCTGGGCCTGGATGTTGTTCTGTGTAAGAAAAGGCTTCCTTCTTGCAACCCTACCCCATAGTCCAGACATATGGAGAATATGGGAGATTGCTGGCATATGTAGTACACTACCAGTACTTGACAGAAATTCCTGCAGCATCTGCAGTGTTGCTGTAGGTCTCTTTGCAGCCTTCCTGACCATTTTTCATCTTGTCTTTTCATCAATTTTGGAGGAATGTTGAGTTCTTTGCAATGTCACTGTTGTCCCATATTTTCTCCACTTTTTGATGATTGCCTTCACTGTGTTCCATGGTGCAATGCCCGGGCACTGGCCCAGCAATCAATGAGCTTCAATCCACACCACTAACACCAGTGAGGGGCATCCACATAGGGGAGGAAAGCAAATACACACACAGTAAAGTACAATTTCCCTTAAGAGCACACAGAGATCACAGTCAGTCTGGGGCTGGTTTCTTCCTTTCTTTCCAGAACCCCAATAAGACTCCCCACTGGCACAACTATAGGGTCCAGATCTCAGCTAGTGGGCAAGCTAAAATCTCTAGCACCCTCTCTGTCCAACCAGTGCTTCATGTCCCTGCCCAAGTAGCTGACACACACACACTTTGAGATAAGAGTTTTATACAACCACACAGACACTCCTGGGGAAGGCTGGCACAGGTTTTCCAGCTGTGTCCCTTTTACCCAGACTACATGGTAGAAATCACTGCCATCACCCACTAATATTTATCAGCTACCAAAAGGCCCTTATGAAAGGGTGTCCAATTATTACTGTGCAATATTATTATCCAAATGGCAAGTGCAACCAAACAGTCAAGGCTTATTTGGAATGGCTTTGTACAGTATCACTCTCTCTCTCTCTCTATAGATATATATATATATATATATATATATATATATATATATATATATATATATATATATATATATATATATATATATACAATGTACTCTAGAGTTTAAATTATATCTACACAAAACAGCCACAGTTGAAAGGTTTAAAAATATTTAATAATAAATAAAAACACAAGACAATACTTCTTACTACACAGTGATAGTCAAGAGTTCAGAGATCACAGAGAAATACTTAAAATAATACAGTAGAAAAGTTCTGACATCAATACAAACCCCCACTAATCTAATCTTCCTATTTCCTAGCTATATCTAAGAGAAAACACAGTTCTAAAATAAACGTATGTATAGAACACAGGCAGATACTGGTGAGTTAGATGTTCTCAAAACAAATGCTAAATGCTATGATGTCTCTCTGTCCTTAAATTGATAACACAGTACTACTGACTCATTTCAGATTACATCATTATTTTCTGTTAACCGGGCTAAAAGAAGCTCAGAGGGTAACAACCCTTTTGATCTTGCAGCTGATCAAGATCCCAGAGCAATAAAGGACATTATACATGCAAATTCTAGCAATTAACTCTGGTCTGAAAACAATAGCCAGAATTCCTTCATCCAGACATCTCGGCTTGAGCCCTGTGATCAAAGACAGTCATGAAATGCTTGACTTATCAGCTTTCTTACAGCAGAGTGCATTGTTGTTACATTTTTTGCAGTTCAACATTCAATAAAGTCTTTTCACATTTAAGAGAACAAGCCAAAAGGAGTCACAAAGGCTGATCTCTCTCTAGCACTGGGAGTCAAGGGCACCTGCCAGTAACCCATGGTAAGATCAATGGTTGTAAGATACTTAGCCTCACCCAGCTGTTTTAGGGCCTCATCTGTCCTAAGCATGGGGTAAGCATCTGACTCTGTGTGACTATTTAATTTCCTGTAGTCCATACAGAACCTGGTGCTGCCATCCTTCTTTGGCACCAGCACCACTGGGGAGGCCCAGGGACTGTTGGACTCTTGAATTACCACTAGTTCCAACATCTCCTGTATCTCCTCCCTCAAAGTCTGTTTGACTCTCTGAGGCACCCTATAAGGGGCCTGCCTAATAGGCCTTTGGGGTCCTGTATCCATGTGGTGCTGCTCCAGGTGGGTGCATCCTGGTTTCCCAGTGAACATGTCCCTAAACACCTGTAACACTGCTCGGATTTCTCAGACCTGGGTAGGAGATAGTTGCTTGGACATTGCTACCCCTTCCACTGAGGTGTCTGTCCGAACCTCACTGAGGAGATCATTCATCAGATCTCCCTCTGACTCCTCCTGCAAGCTACTGCAAATACTCAGCACAAGGGCCTTCCTATCATGGTAAGGTTTCATCATGTTAATATGGTACAATATGTGCCCCTGCCTCCTGCCTAGAAGTTCTACCATGTATTTAACATCACTTACCTTCCTTACCACCATGTAGGGTCCCTCCCAAGCTGCTTGCAGCTTGTTGTGTCTGACAGGAATGAGAACCATTACCTGCTGCCCTACAGCATACTCTTTAGCTCGAGCATTCCTGTCATACCATACCTTTTTCTGTTGTTGGGTTTCTGCCAGGTTCTCCAGGGCCAAACCCATGAGTTCCATGAGCCTTGTCCCAAGGTTTAGGACATATGCCACAACAGACTTATTGTGAGGTTCACACTCACCTTCCCACTCATCATGAATCAAATCTAGAGTTCCCCTCACCACATGGCCATACAACAACTCAAAGGGTGAAAAACTTGTGGGATTCCTGGGGAACCTCTAAATAAGCAAACAACAAATGGGGCAACTATTTGTCATACTCCCTCTTAAACTGGTCTGCAAATGCCCTTAGCATGGACTTGAGTGTAGAGTTTAACCTCTCAACAAGACCATTAGTCTGGGGATGGTAGGGGGTGGTCTTCAGGTGCTTCACCCCACAGTACTTCCACAGAAAAGTCAGCAGATCTGACATGAAATTGGCACCTCTGTCAGTCAGTATTTCCTTTAGGAAACCTACCCTGCTGAAAATCTCTAACAAAGCATTTGCCACCTTTTCTGCCTCAATGGAGGAAAAAGCCACTGCCTCAGGGTATCTTGTAGCATAATCTACTACCACTAGGATATACTTTTTCCCTGTGGAACTTAGGGTATTCAGAGGCCCCACAATATCCATAGCTACCCTCTGGAATGGTTCCTCAATCACAGGCAAAGGCATCAAAGGAGCTCTCACCTTGTCTCCTGCCTTGCCTACCTTTTGGCACTGCTCACAGGTCCTGCAGTACCCTATTACATCTCTGGAAATTCCAGGCCAATAGAAGTTGTGCATAATACATCTCTTTGTATGTTTTATGCCCATATGACCTGCAAAGGGAATATCATGGGCTATGGGTAGAAGCGCCAGATGGTAGGCTCTAGGCACTACCAACTGCTGTATTCTCTCATCCTCTAGCCCTCCCTCAGAGGTCCACTCTCTATACAGTAACGCTTTGTCCCAGTATATAGATCCCCCCTTCCCTTGAGAATCAGGTGCCTCACTAGCTACCTGCCTCAGGCCTTGCAATGTAGAGTCCGAGAGCTGAGCCTGTCTCAACTCTCTCTTTGTAACCCTTTTCAGATCCCCTTCCACAGGAAGTCTGGCATCCTCTGACAGTGGTGCCTCACAGTCAGCCTGGGTACTACTACTCACCTCTACCTTTGCAGTCACTCTGTCCAAGGGAACATCAGTACCCACAAGTAGCTGTGGCTCACCTTCAGTCTCACTGCTACAGCATAGCTTCCTCCCTGAAGTAACCACCTCACCAGTCCTGGCTTCAAGTATGTGGTCTGTCTGGGTCTCCCCTGGGCTACCAGACCCAAATGCTTGTCTCGAAGACTGACTGCATGTAACTGCATTAGCACCTAGTACTGCCGCATCAAAATCCTTGCCTATCAGGACATCTTCAGGATGGTAGTTCGGTACCCCTGTTGTCTCAAGACAACCTACTATTGGCATTTTGTCTTCCCCACTTACTGGCTCTCTCACCTTTTGTTCCCCACCTTGCCTCCGTGGACATCTGTATGCCACATGGCCCCACTGGTTGCATTCAAAACATTTAACCCTGCTACTGGAAGATTCTGTTAGGCAGTCTGGGCTGCCCACCATGGATTCCTTTAGACCCATGAGCAGTACTGGGGGTCCCTTTCCTGTGCAGGGATGCCCTGCTTGCTAGGTATAGGTCTCACTTCTTCCCTAACTCATCTGTAGTAGCCCATTGTCTATCAGCTAACCAGATCCTCATGTCCTCAGGCATGTCCTCCCTCACCAAAAGGTCTGCCAGCCCTTCAGATGTGATGACCTGACATCCACTCACCCATCTATGAAAATAAGTGCTCAGTTTAACATATTCACACACAATTTCATCTGCCTTACATCTATGCTCACAAAACTTTTTCCTATAAGTTTCAGGTGTTAGCTTAAAAAATTGTAAGAAGTAATTCTTAACAGCAGTATAATCAAAATATTCACAATCAGCAAGTTTAAACAACACAGTTACAGCTTCACCATGGAGTAAGGGGGTCAGGAACCGCACCCAGAGCCTTTGGTAAACATCATACTGTTTACATACCCTCTCAAACATATGAATGAAACTATCAAAATTATCCCCCTCTGTAAACTGTGGAAGAAATTTACTGACCTTTTGTGCTTCTGGGGCCCAGTTACTCACTTCCCCATTACCTCCATGACTCTGGCAAAGAGTCAGCATCTCCTTTTTGTGCTACCTCTGCTGTTACTTTTCCACAGCTTCCATTTCCAAACGCCTGGCCTCCAACTCAAGTCTCTTTAGCTCCAGATGGATTTTTAACTCCTCTCCTCAAAGGTTGAGCTATCCATTCCCTGAGTGTTGTACATCTCCATGGCCCATCCGATTGTCCTCCTGGTTGCTGTTTTCTGATGCAGCTGTGACCAAAGCAGCAATCATGTCTGCCTTAGTCAGGTTTCCCTGCACCAGTCCTTTAGCCTGGCACATCTCAGCCAACTGGCTTCTTGTCAGCTTTCCATACTCCTCTGCTGACATGCTTACCTGCTCTCCCTAACTAAGTAAGCTAACAAAAGAAATAAAACACTTGTGATCTGAACTCTGACTATTCACTGTGTGGTTGATTTAAACACCTTCAGTGATCACTGTACAGAAGCTACAGGAATTCACACTACCCACACCACTACAAGCCAATTAGCATTTGCCAACCAATTAATATATGGTGTGGATATCCCACCAGTGCCAAGCAATTAAAATGTAATGCCCGTGCACTGGTCCAGCAATCAAGGAGCCTCAATCCTCACCACTAACACCAGTGAGGGGCGCCCACATAGAGGAGGTAACAAATGCACACACAGTGAAGTACAATTTCCCTTAAGAGCACACAGAGACCACAGTCAGTCTGGGGCTGGTTTCTCCCTTTCTCTCCAGATCCCCAATAAGACTCCCCACTGACACAGCTATAGGGTCTGGATCTTAGCCTAGTGGGCATGCTAAAACCTCCAGCACCCTCTCTGTCCAACTACATGTCCCTGCCCAAGTAGCCTTCACCTATCTTCACACGTGGTATATCCAATGCTGTGGAAATTTTTTTGAACCCTTCTCCTGACTGACACCCTTCAACAATGAGATACCTTTGATGCTGTGTAAGCTCTCTGCGAACCACGGCTTTTGCTGTAGTAGACAAATGAGTAAATGTCAGGAAAATCCTACTAGGACAGCTGAACTTTATTTGGGGTTAATCATAGTCTCTTTAATTGATGGCAGGTGTGTACCCAATAAGACTGAATGCTGTAATTAAATCAAAAGGTGCTTCAACAAAGTATTAGTTTAAGGGTGTGCACATAAAACAAAGTATTTGTTTAAGGGTGTGCACACTTATGCAATCAGCGTATTGTACGTTTTTTATTTTTTATATTTTTTCCCCTAACAGATTTGTTTGTTTGAAGCAACAGAAGTTGAAACAAACTAAGATAAATAAAACAAAATCCACGTCAGCAGAACCAGCAGCAAAAAGTCCAATATTAAGTGTTTTGTTAACATCCACTTTTCGTTCAAGAAAACTGAACTTCTTCAGACAAACATCAAAAGGTAACAAATGTAAAAAAACTCCTTAAATACTCAATTAACAACACATGGTACATTTGAATGGACCAACCAACTAGTTAAAACTCGCTGACATCAATATGTGGGAAAAAGCTGATCTCAAAGCTTCTTAAAGAGCTATTACATACAAAAGTCAGATCTTTGCAGATTGTGTTTTGAAATCAAACAACTAACCAAATTAAAATAAAGAATTATCAATGAAAATATGTCTAAACATAAAATGTTTAAAACCAAGAAAAACGAAACATAATAAATAGAACCAATTTAATAACGAAAAATAAGAAGTAAAACATAAAAAAATATAAGTCATGAATAAAAAATAATAAATAATAAATAATAGTCATGAATAAAAAATAAAAGTAACAAATAAAAAAAAAAATATATAATAAAGTTACCTCTGCATACTTCTGAGTTTCAAAATGCAAGCTAAACTTACTCTGTCATTAAGACCTGGAGGTCTGTATGAACAGTGTTTCAGCTGCCAAATCACTTCTAGGCGCTCTAATAATAGTTGAAAAAGGACCCCCCCTGATGTCAAAGGGAACCTGTCCTAACACCCTAAAAGTAAAACTGTGCTGAGGGTGGTCATTAACATGTTTCGCCAAAGCGTTTTCACACTTGTTTTTCCTAAAACAATATAAATGCTCATAGATTCTTTCCTGTCAGTCTTGCCCACATAAAACGCTGGGCAAGACTGGCAGCAAGCTACATAAACAACCGATCGAGATTTGCAGTTGAATCTACCAACAGTAGAGAAAGAAGACCCAGCAATTTTAAATCTCGAACCAGTGGCAATGTGCCTACACATGTTACAACTCTCACATTTGAAAGTGCCCTCTACTCTAACACGGGTGTACTTTTTTGTTTCTAGTATCCGTTTGAGGTTATCACCCCTCCTGTATATAAAACTAGGCAAAGTACCAAACCTGGCTTGTAAGGCATCGTCACACCGGAAAATACTCCAGTTCTTGACAAACACCTCCTTAATTAAGTGAATCTCAGCACTATAATTAGTGATGAAAGAAATAGAAGTGTCTATTTCTTGTTGTCTACAAAGACTTCAGGCATAACTGGAGGTGAATGTTCTAGTGGACAACTTGTGAACAAACTGCTTTGTAAAATAGGTTTATAAACACCCCCATACCTTTTAGTCTGGACCTCAGTAACCAGGTCGTGAATAAACTTGTCAGGGTAACCTATGTGTAGAAACCACACAGAACTAAAAAGGGTTCGTCGTCAGTTACCATACGAGCAGCACGCACAAGTTGCCCCTTGACTACCCCTCTTTTTTGGTGCCCAGGGTGGGCACTAGTAAAGTGTAACATGGTGTTAGAATAGGAACTCTTGTGAAATATTTTGGCCTTAAAGCTGCCAGAAGAATTGTCTTTGTATAAGTCTACATTCAGATAAGAAATTCTAGAATCAGACTCTACAAATGTAAAGTTCAAAAAAGACGTGCTGGAATTGAGGTGGTCCATGAAAGTCCCCACATCATTAATTGAACCTTCTGTCAATATAAAGATGTCGTCCAAAAATCTGGTATAAAAATCGATTTTGAACTGACCGTTGCGATTACCAAAGACATATCTGTGTTCCCATTCAGCCATTACAATGTTAGCAAAACTGGCCCCTACTGGTGAGCCCATGGCTACACCAGTCTTCTGTAAAGATATCTCTCCCCCAAATGTTACAAAGTTGAACTTCAAGATGACATCTAACAATTCCTGCACCAATCTGATTTCTACACTGCTAGCGTTATGATGCAATAAACGGTCGGTGACCCAGTCAGTCCCTATAGCATGAGGGATAGACGTATAAAGGTCTTTTATGTCTATTGTCAAAAATCTATGACCTCTCTTGAATTCTAAAGCACCCATGGCTTTTAAAAAAGCCCAAGAGTCTTTACAGATGTGTGTTTCCTTTTCAACTTATTTTTTCAGTATATTATCCACGTATTTGGCTATCAGGTAAGTGATTGAACCCCTAGCATTAACCAATAGCCTCATGGGAGGATTGTACACATCTTTATGGATCTTGGGTAATCCGAAAACTGTTGGAATCCTGGGAAACAAAACAGTCAAATATTTTAACACATCTTGTTCTATAACATTTTCTAAAAACAAATCATTCAAAAAAACATGGATGTACCTATACGCTGCATTCAATTCGTTAATACTAGACAGTGTATAAGCATCCTGCAATAACATATGGGTAAGACAGTTTTCATAATGGTAAGTGTCCATTAGTACTAAACCACCCCCCTTGTCAGGTTTAAGAATCCTGACAGGTAAACTTTTTAAAGTGTCCAACAAGTCAACTTCGTCATCAGTCAAGGTTTTGTTCGGAAGTGTCCTACAACAGTTGACTAAGTTTCTAATTTCAGTTTCACACAAATGTTCAAATAATAAAAGTAAAGGGTGGATAGGGGGGTTGAATGTACTTGGAACTCTCAAAGTTTTTTTGTCTAAAACAGTGTTACCAAAAATTAACAATAAATTCAACTTACGTGTAAACAACTTTAAATCAAGCAATGTATGTACTAGATTAAAATGTCTCCATGGAACAAAAGTGAGACCTTTTGAAAATAAATCAGACATCTCCTCAGTGATTGTAAAACTCGAATAGTTGTAAACAAAAAATCTCCAAAACTGTTACTAATAATGTCAGGTTTTGACCTTCTCATTACTTCTGAAAAGGCTTCTTGCTGTTGTTCCTGTGATAGCTCCTCATGTTGTAAAACCTCTGATGGTTCTGTCCCCGGTTCGAGGAAAAAGACGGTGTAGGACGAGAAACCTCCTCATCCCTGCCATCATCAGTTACAAAATTTTCCGTGGGAACAACATCCTCCACATCCTCTCCGGTGGCCGGCCTACTAGGTCTAACTGTCTGCCTCATAACCCCATGAGTCAGGTTGACAGGAGCACCTAGACTGTCGCCAACACTCCGAGAATGGGGGGGGGGGTATGCAATTTGTTTATTATATGCATCTATGTCTCTTTTCAGTTTTTTCATTTTCATCTCCATATTACGAGATATCTGTTGGTCTATAGTCGAAAAAATTTGTTTATATTCATAATTATACCTGTTAAAGTCTACATGTGACTTAATATTGGTATCCAAAATTTCAATTTCAGCACTCAACTGGTCGATAAATTTCTGATAAAATTTGGCCATTAAGTCCATTAACTCATGTCCATGTCTATCAAACAAACTAATCAGCTCACTGTGGAACTCTGAACCAGCTGTCAGTCCAGTGGGGTACTGCCAAGAGCACAAGCCCTTTGGCACAACCCCCACTTTTTTACATTCATTAAAATAAGAAATCTCTAACTGAAGCTTCTTTACCTTTAAAGATTTGTGGTCCAAGGTCTTCAAAAAGTCCACTAAAGGAGCTTCTGATGTCCCTGTGTCAATAGACACAAACCCGTTCCTGTTCTCAAAAACTGGGAGATGCTCATTCAACCAAGATGTAACATTCAGTGAGTCTCCAGTTCGGCTCAGAGATGAACTTGTCCTGGGACGTTCACCGGTAGGTCTAGGATGCACAGGAACCCTTGAAACAGTTGAGGTGGAACTTCCACTGTCCTCACGGTCATTCGACCCATCACTGGTGTCAGCTGTCACCTCAGAAGCCAAACCAACTCCAAGAACGTCTTCCGCCAAATTGTCAGCATTTCCCTTGACTGGTACTAGCCCATCCAAACGTTGGGAAAGCACATCCATCCTTTCATTGAGTTTTTTAACCATGTTAGTGAAAGAAACCAGTGCAGAATTGTCCAAACAAGCACCTTCTTCCAATTCCATAAATGCTACCAGTTGAATGCTACCGGTTGGAACTACTGGCAATGGATGCAAAACAAACTAACTGAAGCAACAGAAGTTGAAACAAACTAAGATAAATAAAACAAAATCCACGTCAGCAGAACCAGCAGCAAAAAGTCCAATATTAAGTGTTTTATTAACATCCACTTTTCGTTCAAGAAAACTGAACTTCTTCAGACAAACATCAAAAGGTAACAAATGTAAAAAAACTCCTTAAATACACAATTAACAACACATGGTACATTTGAATGGACCAACCAACTAGTTAAAACTCGCTGACATCAATATGTGGGAAAAAGCTGATCTCAAAGCTTCTTAAAGAGCTATTACATACAAAAGTCAGATCTTTGCAGATTGTGTTTTGAAATCAAACTAACCAATTTAAAATAAAGAATTATCAATGAAAATATGTCTAAACATAAAATGTTTAAAACCAAGAAAAACGAAACATAATAAATAGAACCAATTTAATAACGAAAAATAAGAAGTAAAACATAAAAAAATATAAGTCATGAATACAAAATAAAAGTAAAAATAAAAAAAAATAAAAAAATATATAATAAAGTTACCTCTGCATACTTCTGAGTTTCAACATGCAAGCTAAACGTACTCTGTCATTAAGACCTGGAGGTCTGTATGAACAGAGTTTCAGCTGCCAAATCACTTCTAGGCGCTCTAATAATAGTTGAAAAGGACCCCCCCCCCCCGATGTCAAAGGGAACCTGTCCTAACACCCTAAAAGTAAAACTGTGCTGAGGGTGGTCATTAACATGTTTCGCCAAAGCGTTTTCACACTTATTTTTCCTAATACAATATAAATGCTCATAGATTCTTTCGTTAAAACCTCTGTCAGTCTTGCCCACATAAAACGCTGGGCAAGTCTGGCAGCAAGCTAAATAAACAACCGATCGAGATTTACAGTTGAATCTACCAACAGTAGAGAAAGAAGACCCAGCAATTTTAAATCTCGAACCAGTGGCAATGTGCCTACACGTTACAACTCTCACATTTGAAAGTGCCCTCTACTCTAACACGGGTGTCCTTTTTTGTTTCTAGTATCCATTTGAGGTTGTTTTAGTTTCCTTCAGGTTTCCTATTGTACTGCCTATAACATTTACATCAGTCAATACCATGATTCTAGTTTATGAATTGGAAAATGCAGATTTCCTTGTTAGGCATACCGACTTCCATTATGTGTTATAATGGAAATTGTACAACAGTGATGTCTTTCTATATTGCTGTTGCAGTATCCAAAACAGAAGGGATCTCCTGCCTGGGCAGCCAGACCCTCTGCCAGTATATAAAAGTCTAATGACCTTGTATGCACCATGCATCACTTTTATGCTCCCCACACAGAATGTAGGGCATAAAAGGAACATATGGACACAACTACCCAGAACTTCTTTGCTGTCAGTTCGAATGCTACTTTTGCTAGTTGGTCTGAATGGCTTGTTTCTGTACTGAATACTTAGCCACCAGAATGTTTTTGCCTACAAACAAAAGCAGATCTGGAAGGATAATTCTGGAATTATCCTTCTAGATCTGCTTTTTTTCCGCAGGCAACCCCGCCAGGCCTCCAAGGGCAAGAAGAGTGATAGGTGGGCCCCCACTCCTAAGGCTTCTCAGATTTCTGTGGCCCAGAAGCCTCCTTTATCTAATAAGCCTGATTCTCTTTAACAATTCACGCCCCCCCCTTCTTTTAGACCAGGTTGCTTTGTCCCTTCAACTTTCCTTTTGTCTTCCAATTTGGCGTCTCTTCACTTCAGACTCTTGGGTTCTATCTTCTGTCAGGGGATACCTCATGGTATGGATGTCTCTCCCTCCTTTTTCAGGGATTTCTGAATCTCCTCTAGAGCAACTTCCTCATTTCCTGGAGGTTCTAGGGTCCCTGGTGAGCCAAGGAATCATTCAACATGTCCCTCTTCCCAAGTAGGAAAGGGTTTTTATTCCAGAAAGACCCTGGTTCCTGGAAAGAAGGGCACTCGGAGACCTATTCTGTATCTCTCCCAGCTCATCACCTTTCTCAAAGTCCCTTCTTTTTGTATGCTTCCTCTTTTGTTACCCCAGGGTTTTCTGCTGTCCTTGGATCTGAAAGTTGCCTACCTTCATATCCCTATCAACCCGTATTCACCCTCTTTTCAGAAAGCTTTTACATTTCTCTGTGTCTTCCTTTCATTTTCAGTTCTCTGCTTTGCCATTTGGCCTCTCTACTGCCCTAAAGGTATTCACAAAATGCCTAGCTCCTGTGATTGCTTTATACAGGCTCCAAGGCATTCATATTTTTCTTTATTTAGATGACCTGCTGCTTCAGGTGCCTTCTCTCTGGCGTCTGTTACAGAATCTGAAGTTCACCATCTCCTTCAAAGTCTGGGGTTTACTATTAACTTTCAAAAGTCCATCCTGACTCACTCTCAGGATCATGTGTTTCTGGGATGCAGGATTCAGGCAGTGCCAATGCAGGCCTCTCTTCTACCTCCAAACGTTTTGCCATTTATAGCCTTCTTTACAGTCTTTTCTTCCTCTGACTCCCATGCCAGCCAGGGAGTTTCTTTAGGCCCTGGGATTCATGGCCTCTTCTATTCCAATGCTTCCTCTTGCCAGACTGCATATGCGGAAGCTTCAATGGTACCGCAAGGCAGTACAGTTGTGTAAAATCTTATCGTAACAGTAGAGGTCCTTCTCTTCACTGTTGCAGTATTCACTCCCTCCCTTCTCCCGCTTTTGTTTGTTCTGTTTTTTTGTTTTAGATTCCCTTCTTGATGAGGGTTTCTTTTTTTCTTCTGCATTTTTTCCTTCTGGATGTACATGGACTCCTTTATCCTATGGAGGCTGTTCTCTGCTGGGGCAATTCAGTTCTGGGTAGGTGCATCCATACATTCCTTTTATGCCCTACATTCTGTACAGGGAGCATAAATGCGACATACAAGATCATTAGGGTTTTATATGCTGGCTGAGTATTGGGTTGGAGATCCCTTCTATTTTGGATACTGCAACGCTGAAAAGAAGGACATCTACTGTTATAGTAATATTGTACACAACTTTACTTTCAGTTTAGGAATATTTGTGACAACTGGGAATTAAGGAATGCATCATAGAAGATTAATCTCATTATGATCCAAAGGGAGAGGTATTACAGAAACTTTTATGGCTCCCTATTGAAATGATGACACTTGCAATGCAGAGTCCCAACAGACCAAAAAAAAATGGACTGAAACTGCAGGAGAAGAGTGAATTGCAGACAATGCTCTTCTCCTTAAAACTTGTTTTTTGCACCCCTGGCCCTGGACTTATATATACCATGTATGAAATTAACAAACTTCAGAGAAAATGGAATATTCTGAGAAATGGACATCATGGACTTAGTATATTCTAGTCAGATTTTTGGGCTACTCAGTGTCTGTATTTCAGGACTTGCTCATGCAGGTTCCAACATTTTAAATGGTTGCCAGATTTTTTATGGTTAACACAGGAAAAACTATAAAGATCGCTACATGATGCCAGACAACCAGGGCATATGGCATGTTTAGAGGATAAATGTGAGTAGTACTTGCAACATGAGCTACAACAGTTAGCCAAATGTTCAACTATGAATTCAGAAACAAGATTCTTTCTATTAGTGAACCTTATGACAAGCCCTATGATATTGTGAGAAGAAAAGACTTTTGGCAAAAGAATAAGGTAAATAAATATGGAGACAGCAAAACACAAGCAGGTGATATGTTTTTCAAAAAGCAGTATTTTTTTAAAATAAAGTGAAGCAGAACAAACATTCCTTCGTCTACAGTGCTGAGCAGTATTACTTTTATGTAAGACATATATTCAGTGGTTAATGAACGCTATACTTTAACCAAACACTGGTCTTTCTGAAACCTTGCAATGATGATTTTGATCGGTTAGTGTTTACACCTAAAACAGCATATATCTACCAACCTAGTACTGACATTTTCCATAAAATAAATTTGCCAATAGCAGACTTTTATCTAAAAGGTCAGAAAGACACAAGTACCCATTTAAAAGACTACATTTGCATTCACCTAACTAAAATGTTTTTTCTTCTGTTTATGGAATTTTGAAAGTGCTTAGCAAAAGACAACTGCATTCAAAGTTAAAATGAAAATATCTGAATAAGTTCATAGGTTTATTGGTGTATATTATGCTAATGACCACAAGGGCCTTTTCAAGACTAGCCGTGCTTCTCAGATGCATCCAACGAGGTTTTAGTGCACTAGAGGTTAATTTAAGGAGTATGTGTAAGCTAAAGCATGAGTGGTCAAGTATTTGCAAGCTACCTCTGTCTATTAGTGATACAGGTGACAGACCAGCAGTGAATTTCTAATTTTCCATTCACTGGTCTAGGTTGTGCTTGAAAAGGGTTAGGGACAAACTCTGCCTCACCTAGATAGGAAGTCTCTTCCAGAGAAGGGGCATTTTCTGAGACACATACCTGTCCCTCCAGCAAGTCCTATTTATGTCGCAAGCAAGATTTAAGTTCCTGTATCAGGTAGTTCTAACACTATTTGTTTTATGGATATGCAAAAGGTCCATCAGAGAGGGGAAGAAGACTTACAGACTGAGGAGGAAGAGAATAGCTTTTACTCCAGGTGGTTCACAGGTAAATATTAGGCAATCAGTTTGCAGACTATTACATGCCTAGAAAATCACCAGACAGTGACTGAGGGTGAGAATCAAACCTTGTACTTCGAGTCTGTAAGGTAAACATCCTAATCATTATACAACCCCCGATGCCCAGAATTAATACAATAACTGCTTACATTTAAACAACCTTATTTCATTTTAAGCTATTTAAAGAAATTCCAAAATGTAACAGTAAAGTAATGGTTTGAAAATCAGTATAATACTTTACTTCAAAAATATGTGAAGAGAAACAGAAAAAAATGTTCTTTTTCAAAAAAAGGGAGGAATTATAGTTGTACTATGGTGGAGATGACCAAGAAAAAAAACTTCACTAAAAGAGCTGGTCACTGTGTTTTAGAAGTTATATCTGTAAGATAACTGCTTTGGTTACATGAGATGTAACTGACACTTTGGTAAATGGCTTAGCCCATGGCCAAGCTCCCATATGTGGATTCTTTCCCTCTAATAGCTCTTGGATATCTGCATTCCCTCTAGAATAATACTGTAGTGTTATGACTGGTTAGTTAAATCTTTTGGGAGATGGGACTTGACTGGTGAAGCAAACCAAAAGGAAATGAATTGCTTACTTGAATGTCTTTTGAATTATTCATACATCTGCCTACTTTCTGTTAATTAAAATATGAATTTAGAATCTACTTTGAAAACTGCACCATATTTCCTGTCAGTCTGACTTTTTCCTTTGAGATGATGAGTAGTAACTCCTGTCTATTATACAGTGCTCTTTCTGCTGAAGTGTATAGCCTTGATGCATACTACTCAACTGTCCAGATTTTCACAGAATGTCAGGTTTTTGCCTTGTATTTTTGGTCAGCTCTTCATAAAATTTTGGTTTTCTTTCAAATCATTGGTAAATCTTTAAGGACTGAAGTCAGAAAATAATGACAAACATTTGAGTTTCAGACTTCATACTCTTCAGAAAATTCATACTAAGGCAATACCTTTTATTCTATCAACTTTCTTAGTTTCTAAGAGCAATGTTTAAAAATTGTCCCTATTTTGGGTTCTTTGTCCCTCCATTATTTATGGCTTTGATCAGATTTCTTGCTGTAAGATGCTGAAAAGTATGCCTTGATGGTAATTATATATCCTGCATAAGAAGCATTTCTGTTAAAGTAATGCCCTAACATGCTGTTTGTATTTTTCTCGTTTATGTCTTGTGTGCAAGCAGCCAGAGTGCACATTCTCATGGTGAACTGATTCAAACATGTCAGGCATAGATCTCCCCTCGAAAGCCTGTAGGACACAGAATACAGGGATAGGGGCTTGAGGCAGTCTGCATAGGACATATTACGTATGCCCTGTGTAATTACAAATAGTAATTCCCACTGTCTGTGCTGTCACAGCAAGCATCACTATACCCCCGGGCCCAGAGAAATGGTTGGGTTGACCACAGTGGCACC
Organism: Protopterus annectens; assembly: GCF_019279795.1. NCBI lineage: Eukaryota > Metazoa > Chordata > Ceratodontiformes > Protopteridae > Protopterus > Protopterus annectens. The sequence continues at coordinate 1,642,407,594 of NC_056731.1, read as the reverse complement.
ATTCCTTCCACATGCAACATTCAGTCTTTTCTTATGTAGCCCATGCAGCATAGTTCATTTCCACATTGTGCATTGAGGGTATTATGATTTGTTTAAAGCACTGCTACTGAGTGTGATCCTGATGTCACCATGTTGTCCTTCAGAGAGCGACACTTTTGGTAATTATGCACCATTATGTTGCAACATGGACGGTGAATAGTCACCTGCCAGTTTCAGTGAACTGTGGTCAGCCATTATGGCTGTGGTTATATGGCAGGCAACCACATGTCTAGAATCCAAAATAAGCCCACTGAATATTTACAGAACACTAAGGGAAAGAGAGAAAAAAATACAATGATAATAGGGAGCTCATCTCCATCCATCCAAAATTAGCATTTCTTCTCCACATCCCTCATATTTTTATAATCAAGTCCATATTCACTCTTCTTTAGATAAAGAACATATTTACATGACAGCATATCCTAGAGTACCAGTACCCAATACAGCGGTGCATACAATTTGCAAGCTCTCTTCTTAGAGCAGTACAAAACCACTTAATGTGCACCCACACATTATTACAATCGGTACTACAGATCACAGCATGTTCATCTTTCTGTTTTCTTCATTTAATTCTGAGACAGCTACATTTTATCTTTACAGTGCCCTGCCTTTCAGTCAGGCAGTCATTCAGGGGTAATTTCACATAGTATTGAACCATGAACTGTGATTTAGTGAATGCACTTTCTACCTAACGTCCTGCAACTGTTCTCCACCAAATACCCTGCATCTACTTTCTACCAACTGCCCTTTTCCTATCTGCATTACTAGTTTTATGTACTATCAGAATGCTGCAGTGGAAGGGAGGAAGTCTGTCTTCACATTTGCCCCTGCACTTGTGTACTCATTGGTAAAAGAAGTTGAAGGTTAAGTGATCAACAAATGTAAAGAATATAGGTGAGTATCTTTATAATTTTGTGTATTGTTACAAGTGATAAATTAAAATATATATTTTTATTTATTTATTATACTTTGTTGACCAGATTAATCTCACTAGGGCGATGGCCCATTTTCACGGAAGATCCGAAATGGTATTCATATTGACTGGGGGATATTTGGTCAGGGCAGCAGAAATCTTCCCTCACTCTTTTTGTCCAACTGATCTACCACCATTGCAGGCAGATTGGCCCTCATTTAACACCTCATCTGAAGAATGAAGAAAAGTTATAATTTAGTCTGAAACTGTGTTATTATGAAGGCTGCAGAACACTGGCAGAAACAGTTGAATAAATTCTTCCTCACATGTTGTGGAAAATGAACTGCCACAGAGGCAGGTAGTATTGTGAGATAGATAGCCTCATGTATGAAATGTTAATATATTACTGTCTGCAGTAGTTACATGTGTGAGGTAAGGGGACAATACAGCTGACTATATTGTGGGAAATACTCCATCCACCCATCCAAACCCCCTTTTTCCCATTTTTTGCACATGAGGTTGAAGAGTCATATCAACAGGAGTTGAGGTGTCTCAAAACAAGCACACCTTGAGGCTGGTCAAACAGTATGACACACTTTAGCTTCTTCACATCCAAGGTACCACAGGCAAAGTCCCACACCATGTCCTTTCAATTTATAGGTCCCCCTCTATGATACCCATAACAGATACTTAAACATATTGCATACGCTCCTCACTCAGTCAACTACATATTCATGGGCGACCTTTACTACCCTAGTATAAACTGGGAATCATACACAATCCCAAACATGTAGGGTCAGAGATTCCAGAACTTTATAAACACAAACACCCCAGATCAAGTAATCTGTAAGACCACCAGTGGAGCTAACATCTTTGACCTGGTCTGCACAAACATAGAAGAATGTTGCAACCCCCACCCACCCACATACACACAGTGTAATGTCCTTACTGTTCAGGTCAGACTATAAAGCTGTCTCCTTTGAAATAAAAATAAAATCCAGGACCCCAATTAACCTGGAACTTTTAGTAATTATTATAAGTGATACCCTGTCAAAATGTCAAGCCCCATCAAACCTTAAAAACACAGCTGCCTATGTGGAATTGTCTACAGAAACCCTGTATAATCATGTTAATGGCTGCATACAGACAGACAGATGTACCTAGATAGGTCAAACTCAAAAAACAAGCTTCCCTGGTAGAATCACAACATCAGTAGGTTATATAACAAAAGGAAAAAAAGCATGGCAGAATTAAGAAGTGCAATGACCAGCATGGTAAAAACTCCTTCATCAATCTAAACAAGCAACTCACAGGACCAATCTAGTCTGCCAAAGCCAAATTTGAGGTAAAAGAAGCCTCCCAGGCCAAGAACAATCCACAAGACATTCTTCAGCTATGTCCACAACCTTAAGTCATTACACAACAATGTACTGAACTAATTGGAAATGCTGCCAAATGTACTGAAATGCATAAAAATATTCTTGGAAAGATGGTTACTCTTAGAAACTACCATAATGATATTACAACCCTAAGAGTAGACCCAGTTATTAGGAATTTGAGAACATGTGTAGACCGTAACCTGACTTTTGACCATCATACGTCTGTGGAAGTAAGGAAATGATTTTATGATGTGCAACTTATAAGCAAGGATATAACATCTAGGTCCAAGGATGTCATTGTTCCACTGTACTCTGACTTTATCAGACAAGTCATTGAGTACAATGCCCCCTCAGTATGCATCTGACCAGGCATATGCAACAACTGGAGTGTCCACAGGGGTTCCTCACAAAAAGAATTGAGGACATAAACATATCCTACACAGACTGCCTCAAAGCCCTATCCCTGTACACAGTCTTCTACAGACTTCTGAGAGATGATCTATGCCTGCTTACAAAGTATCTTTTGATCTTACTCTTATGGATTTGTTTCACATCTACAAAATAAACAGCATCAAAATTACCCAATCTAGAGACCTAAACCTGATCTGCAACACAAATAGAACATGCTGGAGAGGTAGTTACCTAAGTCTCAGAGACTGTCCTGCCTCTGGAAAAGGATTCCCATCCATGTGAAGCAGATTTCTTCCCAAACCCAATTCAAGCATAATTTGGACCAGTGGATGGGGAATCAAAAATTTACCCATGGTCTTGCACCTGTGTGTTTGGTAGACAAAGACAGTCTGTAATTGCTTGGCTTTCTAAGCCCAAGCGTACACATACCCCTTAAAATAAGCACATGGTATCAGAACTTGTCAGATGCATTATGGGAAGTATGACTAGGCTTCAAAAGGTCCTCCTGGAGTTGTCAGAATAGTAATAATCTATGAACAGTGACAATCATCTACAGTCAATGTTCTCACTGCCGGGTGGTTAGCCCTGCCACGGATGTTCTTCCATGACACACACAGACATACACTTGTGCGCTCATACCTACAGACAATGTAGTGTGGACAGTTTACCTACTATACTTATATACTGTTTTAAATCATTGTTTCTAAGGAGGCTTTCAAAGGGTTAATATAGAAGGTATTGTACAATTTAGAACTATAGAAAATATAGCCTATCTAAGTCTAAGAAAAGCTAGTTTGTAGAGCATTATTAATGCGTAATATACAGGTAACAACCAGCATTGAATATTTATTTAATTATTTGTTAATGTTTCATTTGTAAGCATATGAGGGCAGTGAGGATGATATCTGGTGTTATATAACAAGAAATAGCAGAGTTAAACTTTTGCCTTTCATTCTTATGCTTTACATCTTTGAATCTATGGAAATTCAGACAAATATGATCTGAATTATTTCAATTATTTTAAAAAAGGCAGCTCTTCAGTGAATAAGTTGCATGATATACTTAATGAACATTCACTTGAACTACCACCAGAGTAGGCAGTTTTTAACATTGTATCCAAAGGACAACAGCTCAGGAGTCCTATAGTATCATAACTTCAGTGCCAGTATGATAATATTAACCCAGGCCTCTGGTGTGGGAGTAGGATAATCTTCCAGGATGTACCGAGTGAGTTATTACTTTTATATACTATATACGTCACAAATAGTTGCCCCAAACTTAATAAGTGTGCTTCTCCAGCCCTGGCACCTACAGCACTATGTATTGTGCTAACCCTTTCTTTTCCTGTAAAATGCTCTTATCCCCTTATTTACTTTAACTCTTATTATTCTAGCCTTTTGCTTCCCACACTCTCTGACTTAGTCTTCTCCTTATTTACTTACATTTTTTTACAAAATCCATGCAATTACTTACTTCTTCAAATAGCAAATGTCACTAATAACTAAAATAATTCATATAACCAGTCATAGTGCACTGAAAACATTTGGTGAGCTATCTGTCTGTGTATGTTTATCAGTGTGATATCTCGTTCATCATGGAAACCTGAATAAAATGATCCATCCCAATAAACATTACACCTTTTCCATGATGCTTGTATTGTATTGGTGCAGTGGTGCAGAGGTAATATTGCTGCCTCACAGCAGGAGGTTTTCCAGTTCAATTCTTGGCTGGGGTGCCTTCTGTGTGGAGTATGCTTGTCCTTCCTGTGTTTGTGTGGGTTTCCCCCGGCTACTCCAGTTTCCTCTCACATTACAAAGACATGCACCCGGAACATTTCTTCCTGGGCCTCCACTGAAAATTGGCTATGTTCCAAGTCAGATTTTTCCAGTAAACAAATGTTAAATAAATAAAATATCAACCTTATAGACAGGAGTGTTTGTGTCGGAGATGGGGGCTATGACATACCTTAAGCAAGTCTTTTCCCATTTCCAATTTCATTTGTCTCTATTGCTGAACATCTAAATGTCATTCTTTATTATTTGTATTTAAAGCAAATTTCTAGAACACTGACAGAAGCAGGACTGAATGTTTACACAGTGCACTAAATGTGCTTTTCTTCTCATCTACTGCTAACATTTCAAGAACTAACATTGCAAGAAACTTAAACCTAAACAGTCCATCCCTATAACTTTTTTTATAACATTTTTTGAATACCTAGGCCTTATCCAGTTCATATACAACCAACACGGATTACTAAGAATGTCATAGCTCCTTTGTCCTTGACTGGATCACTCTGTCGAGGTCTGATGTCACCCTAATTGGTACCTTCTCTAATCACGCTACTCTCATCTGTACTTAGATTGTTTTGACACTTGATCAGTTAAGTTATATAAGGTTTTGCCTCCCCATGAGTCCCCACATTTTGATACTAATCTTTTATATTTTGATATTGTTCACAGAGATTGGATAGTATTCCTTTAGAGTAATGATGCCAGATTAGTGTTGGCTCAGGTGTAGTGCACTTAGCTAATATCATAGGTTCATAGGTTCATAGATTAGTACTAGGCTAACTGCCCTTGCAAGCCATTTTAAGCCTAGCCAATTATCCTTTGTCAGACTCAAACCCTGTACCTTGTGTTTGTAAGGCAAACACCTTAACCATTAGGCCACCCTCCCATCATATTCATTTACAGCAATCATAGGATTTTGACAGTCTTACTCTTCTATAGCTGGCTTTGCCCCCATAACTCCAGTGTGGGTGAAAGCTAATGCACCTGCCTAAATATTCATAACCAGCTCCTAGGGCACCAAATCGTAGAGTAAGTTATATATTTAAACATCACAATATTGTTGATGAATAAATTGGATATCAAGTAAATTAATGTATATATAATGGTCATACTTAGGTTGTTAGTTTTATGAGTCACAGCTGTTCTCCTGATGCACAACCTGGAGGACAATAAAAGCCGATAGTTGGTAGTCAAAGGCAAGAACTGTGTTACTGTATGAAAATACATGGCAGACAGTTGAATGTCACAGACTGCACAATAAATGCAACTACAACATATGGAAAAAGGAATATATGTCAACATATGTCAAGGAAAAAGGCTGTAAGACTATAAGGCCACACTGGCCAATTCTACTAGTAGTCTCCATGTTCTGTGGCACATTATTGCCATTTGTTTTAAAGGAAATAATTCCAACATCCCTGTGATGAACTAGTGACCTCTTATTTCAGTAATTTTATTAAGCTTGTTGGTTGGAATAGTGGACTGATCCTAAATGGCTCTTTTCAGCCACCACCTGCTGTGATACCTAATCAAGACTGGTTTCCAGCTTTGTTCCTGCTGCTTGCTAGGAAAGGCTCCATCTGCCCATGACCATGAGTAAGGTAAAGTAGGTATTGAAAAATGAATGAACAAAATAATTAGTTTAAAATCTGTGTGACATGTCAGTTTAAGGAACTAGCTGTTAGAATGTTGCTTGGATTGCTATTATCTAGTACTCTTTTTGTCATCTACAACCACCACTGACATTGCTGATTCTGACAAAGTCCTTCTTCTGCTACACAATTCTCTTTTTTTTCCCTTTTCCTGTTAAGGTGGATACTATTATAAAGGTGTGAAATACTTTTCCCACATGTCATAGTGTGACAGTACTGGACTAGATTGTGTGGAATGCAGAGATCTGTAAATGAAAATATACATCTTTGCCAAACGTGTTGTCTAGATCCTTAACCAGTATTATTCAGAACTGTGGCCTCAAGTCTTGCAAACTGACTTAAGTTGTTTTTGTCCTTTCTTTAAGATTCACATATTCAAAAATTTACTAGCATCTTGTTCTCCTTTACTTTTCCAAGTACTTGAAAAATGTTCTGTTTTCAACCTTTGAATCATATTTGTAAATAGAAAATTTTCTCATCTAGTAACTTATTTTCCAAATAGCTTAAGTTTATCATCTACCACTCTTTTCAGAAGGCAGTTCCTATTTAGGATGTTCCAAAAAAGCAAGAAAAATATCAAATGTCCTGATATCTGTGAAGAAGAAACATTTTCTGACTTGTCTAGAATTACACCTCAGAAACTCCTTAAAATGATACAAAACAACATAAAGAATATAACTTACTGCAAAACAAAGATGAGCTTGATCAGCACCTTCAAAAGGCATATTTAATTGGTCTTGCCTGCTTTCCTGCATTGTGATTTGAATTTAATATTATTTGACATATAAACTGTAATGTCTGCCTGTAAAATCTCTTGCACAAGTCAGAAGTGTTCCTTACGGTTTCATAAGGTACATTTTGTTCAGATTTTATGCCAGTAATACTCTCTCTGTTCTTATTCTTCCATTACTCTGTATTCTGAAGATGTGACATTTGGGACTTACTGCTTCAGAAAAGCTGTCATCAACTCTCCTAGTGATGCAGACATACTTCAATATTCTCCCCTTTGGGGAGAGTGACGTCTCCACAAATTATCACATTAATAACAATGTCCTAAGCACGCAAGCAGTTGTAAGGGACCTAGGCACCTAAGTTGATAGCAATCTAATGTTTGACCACCATGTTGCCTCAGGTGTACAGAGAGCTTTCTACATTGCTCACCTCATTAGTAAGGGTATTTCTTTGAGGAACAAGGAATTCATAACTTCCCTGTATTCCTCCCTTATCAGGCCCATCATCAAGTATAACGCCCCTTTCGGCATGTACCTCACGAAGGACATGCAGCAGCTGGAGTGACCACAGAGGTTCCTGACCAGGAGAATTCAGGGCATCAAAAATCTATCCTACATGGGTAGACTAAAACCCCTGTCCCTCTGCTTTGTCTCATATAGACTCCTCAGAGGTGATCTATGTCTGGCATGCAGAGCAATCTCTGACCCCACCTTAATGAAATTACTGCATATCCGCAAGCCAAACTCCACATGAGTGACCCGCACACAAAACCTCAACTTGGTCTGCAATATCAATAGTACTTGCTGGTGGGACAGATTTCTCTCCCAGAGACCTCCCCAACTGGGAAAAGGCTCCCTCTCCACATCAAGCAGAATGCTTCATTATCCCTCTTTAAGAGGAACCCAGATGACTGGATAGGACATAGAAAATACACCCCTGGGATTCCACCTGTGTCCCTGCTGGACAGGGGCATCTGGTGCTGACTTGTGGGAACATGGGCTAATTTATTGGCTAGGCTTATAAGGGCCTCTGGGCCAGTAGCCTAGTAACTTGCTATGATCCTATGAAATGCCAAAAGTATGACCTACAGCTAATTACAAACAAAATTTGGCTACTGCTGTGTGAAACAAACTAGTGTGGATCAGGCTGCCTCTTGGGTCTGTATTACATGGGCTGCATGTTCCTATTAAAGTTAGACTTGTCCTGGGAACAGAATTGCTTTTATTTGGTTTGACACCTACATTATTTGTTTTTAAGCTTTTTGCTTTGGCAGTATCACAGCCAGTGAGGATATACTGAGATGCAATTATTACTAATTAATCGTGAGTTCTGAAACTTTTGTCTGAGGCAGACACTTAGAGAATCATAGAACACATGTATTTTACTCAACAGAACAAAAAAATGTTTGAAAGAATTATGAAGGCTGAATATGTTTTCTGCTACAAAAATCAAAACGTATCCTAATAATTATAAAACACTGTGCTAGCCTTGCCTCAACCACTTAGTTTATCCATCGTGCACATAGCCACAGTAGGCCATTCTGAATTAGTAATAATTCTATCTCTGTACCCTAAGGAGAACTATTTAATTACAGCCCTTGATGCCTGATGATTTTATGGGGAAGGACTGCCGTGTTCTGGAATATTTTTGACAAAATAGTTTTCCAAACCATGCTTCAAAAATGCCAAAATCTCACAAATTGTCAATTCTGCAGGGAAACTTAAAACATGCAGGCAGATTCAATAAACCCTACATGGTCCATTTAGACTGTATGCTTGTCGCAGTAGCACAATGTTTTATATTCAGTAAATGGCACTACATGGTGTGTAGAGTCGCACAACCATGGTAAACACCATGGCATGCTAATTTTAGCATAAGCAGTTGAATTGTATGCTAATTAACCAATCGAAGATGGAGGAGCTATTCAGCAATCTGTAAAGCTACCATGTAGACTCAGTGCTGGTTTTCTCTGCAAAGTCCAAAGCCTATTGGAATACAGCCATGGAAAGGAGTCTACACAGAAACAATGTTAGGGGCTGCTGTTGCTTTCCTTCATGTGTATGTGCAACAGTCTGAAGTCTATGCTGCTGCTGCTAATAGACCAAGGCCAAGAAGGAGAAGAGTTTTCAGACCCCATTAAACTTATCACAGTCTGACTGAGGTGGAAATTGTAGACCGCTACAGGGTGGATAGAGACACACTACAGGAACTCTGCAGCCTCTGTTATCCTCAACTCAGACCTAGGGCAACCTGAGGGGAACCTATACCAGTGTAGATAAAGGTATGTGTAGCACTTAGAATTTTAGCTACAGGAGCCTTTCAGAAACCAACAGGGGCATGCTGGGGGTGTCACAGGCATCAGCATCCAGGATCCTCCATCAGTTCCTGAATGCTATGCTCCAACATGCCACTGATGAGATATATTTTTCCCATACTCCTGAGGAGAGGGCCACAAATATGCAGGAGTTCTACCCTGTAGCACACTACCCTGAAGTACTGGGCACCACAGATTGTACACATATAGAAATTAAGACACCAGTCGGGGAACAGGGAAGGCTCTACATAAATAGAAAGGGCTTCTACTCTATTAACTGCCAAGTCATGCGTAATGCCAAGGGAATCATCTTAAATGCGTGTGCTGGCAACCCAGGCAGTTACCATGACTCACATATCTGGCACACCTCTCATCTGTATCAGATGTTCACTAAGGGTGATATCCCACATGTAGGTTATGCACTGGAGCCATGGCTGATGCCCATCAGAAATGCACACACACCTGCTGAAGAACACCATAATGAGGCACACGCTCAAACCAGAAATATCATAGAGCATGCTAAACTTGCGGTTCTGTTGCCTAGACACATCTGGGGAAGCTCTGCAGTACAATCCACATACATGTACTGAAATGTCCACCATCTGTGCCATGCTACACAACATCATCCTGAGAAAGCAGCTTCAGCAAGATCAACAAGGGGAAGGGGCACATATCTCACCATCAATAGCAAGGTCACCACAGCCACATGCAGACAAGTAGTCAGTGAGAGATCCAGAAGCTACTGTGGGTGAAAGCAGATGTAGGAATGATCAATATATTCTTGCATTGATTAAGAGGCAATGCATAACACACTCACTCACCACCTAAGGGCTAAAACCTTCATCCTACACACATACATATAGTACATTGATGGAAGGCAATGCCCACAACCTTTACCTACCCATGTAATGGCTGTGTACTGCTAGCATCAGACAGAGTCAGCCCTGAACTAAAACTGTTGCAACTGCTGGATTTTCAAAATAAGTGTTGAAGCTAGAGTGTATTGTGTAATAATATGAATGAATGGTATATCCTTGCATGTTGTTACTTGATAATGTAAGCAAGTAAAAGGTGGGTAATTTGTGCAGAAATGACTTTAGCATGTGACAGCAGAGACGTAAGTGACTACATGTGTCCTCTATCAAGTAGTAGGCCTCAGGCATCAAAAATTCACACATCCATACCTCTCAAAAGTACTGATGGGCACCAAATGTCCTCAGTATGGCATCATACTTGTGTACTGGAAAATCATTAAATAGATAAGTTAGAAAGTAATGCGACATATTTCAGTTTCAGACTTCACAACCCTCAGAAGATTATTAAAAATACTGATGCAAAAAATGTTACATTCTATCAACTATCTAACTTTCTAAGACCAAAATTTCAAAAGTACAATTAGCAAAAACATCACAAATGCAGATATATTAAGCACTAAGTCAGCTAGGCACCCTGAAGATCAGACCCTGAATTCAAAAGATAGAAAACAAGGATCTGGCACAGATATCATCACTTGCACAGGGTGCTGTGTGAGGGAGAACAGGAAGCCTGGGCTGATACAAAAGGTCAGTGAGTGTTTGTGAGTAAGAAAGAGAAGCAGGCAGATATTCAGATAAAGTAACAAATGGCCAGTGAGACAAAATGAGCTTTAAGCTTCACAGGTGAACCATGTAACTACTGTGTGTGTGTCGGTATGGGTCTTCCAGGTGAAAGTGGTGTGTGAGTATCTGCAGAAACACAGCCAAGGTCTATACTAGCTGTACATTTGGGTGTGTTGGACAAGTGTAAGCCATGCATGGTGGCAGCTCATTATTGTCATACCTGACCCACAAGAACTAAGTTGCACTGGCACATCCGCGCCTATGGTCAGATGCACTGCTGCTACCTGAACATGACTGATGTCTGCTAGATGAGCTCCCCTCACGAGGACACCCAGGACCATGACCCCATGGCCTGCCATGCCTGCGTGTGGACATTTCAACCATTGACAGAGTTGTGGTAGTAGTGGCACTATGGGAGTGTGATCAGGCATGGCCACGTCGGCTAACAGCAAATGATGTGACTGACCTACACCCACATGGATGCTGTCCCATTCCCAGCAGATGTTCCATCATAGACACCACCCATTCCAATGTGTCATTCATCCGATTCACTAAATTGGCAATATGGTGGAGGCAGTCATGCATGTCAGCCTGTGCCACATCTACATCCCTAAGTATGTCTCTGGAATGGGTTGGAGTAGGCCTACTGGCTGCATCCAGTGGAATTACAGGGGGTGGCTGAATGTCAAACTCAGTGTCAGATTCAATCTGTGCACCCCCTACTGTGCCTCTGTTTGTCCACCATCATTATCAGAGTCTGATGATACTCTGACATTAGGTGGTAAGAGTTCTACACTTCCACTGTCAGGATCACCTGTGATAATAAGCAACAAACACAGGAAAGAAATCAATAGCTACACTACTGTAATCAAATGTATGCTAGCAAACTAACAGTAGTGTCACTACAACAGACAGTACAGCAATGCACACAAAAGTCCTGACAGACACATCACACATATGAATAAAATAAATATTTCTTTGAAATGCTCATCACTACTGATAAAAAAAGTATTTGGATTAACATGTGCAGATGGTGCTATGCTTCCCATGGATGATGGTCCTGGAAGAAGTTAAGCAAAAGGTAAGGACATCATCATCACAATTTACAGTAACACCGGGTATTAAAATGTTTTGCCTTTTATATTACTATTAACAATACTTTTAACAAGAACTTCAATGACAAGTCCACCCTAAGTTCATGTGTAATCAATCAGAATATGTTGTTAACTGTATCAATCTACAATTCTCCTCCCCAAATGAATTTAATGTTAAAAAGAACTTAAGTATTGCTGTCCATATTTTACTACATAAGAAGTATTTAACAATCGAGATAGATAAGCTTACCTGGAAGCTCCTCCAAGGACATACTTATTCTCCCTGAAACAGCAGCACCAACGTCAATGACATGCTGTTGTGCACTTTCCAATGAGGTGTCTGGATCCCAGACAGTGGACAGGACTTCTTCATTTGCTGTTAGTGGTGGCTCTGTAGCAGGCCCCCGGTACCCATCCATTCATGGGCCACTGCAGCTGCTTTCCTCCATGCAGATGAAATCATATTAGTGGCCCTATAGTGCACCTAATCATATGTCCTGCTATGGCTGCCTACTGTGCTCACATCAGCAGCTATCTGCTGCCAAATTTCTATTCTGCCTGACATATCTTCATGTCCCCTCTCAAGCAGAAAGGCACCATGTCACCTAAAAGCTTCTACAAAGACCTCATTCTCAGGGTCACTGAAGGGGGGGGGTTCAGGGATTGGGACACCTGGGTGCCATAGCCCTAGGTGACTTAAAACACAACAGAAGAATAATACACATAAGTATCACATAACTAAAAGTCCTGTTTTGATATAACACATAAAAGGTAGCATTTCACTATTACCCACTGCAGAAACATAAAACAGTCAAGAGATTTAAGTATCAAAAAAGGAATTGTGTGGTTGTAACATACTGCACTCACACACAAAGCAAGGTTTAATCCAAAACAAGGAGAGTAACAATAGCAAAAATCTTGTTTGTGACAAAACAGAAATGCAACTTTGCACCCCCACTCCCAAAGGAACAGGCAAATGACACATTTTGCTAACAAACCATTAGTGAAATGCTAAACACGCTATGAAATAAACAGTCCCAGAAACATGTGTACAGATTTAACACAGAACAGTCCATTTTAAACTATTGCCAGTCGTGTCTAAACATGGCCAGCACTCCCCTAGAGGTGTGTATGGTCCATCCTAGAAGGCTACCACCCCTGTGTCATTGACAATATAGGACATTTACACTTCACAGGAATAACAGTAGAAGAGTGTTCACAGAAAAAAAACAGTTGTAACATTAGCACTTGTGATGACAGTTAATAAGGCTGTGCATCTGAGAAAGTGAAATGCCCTGACAAACATGCCCATGCCATCAGTACACTTCTAAGAAATGAATACAGATAAAAGTATAATTTGCTAATGTGTGTGTGTGTGTGTGTGTGTGTGTGTGTGTGTGTGTGTGTGTGTGTGTGTGTATATATATATATATATATATATATATATGTATATATATAAAAATAATGCAAGCATACCTTATCAAGGCCAGTAGTCTCCTGTACTGATATATCCCAAAGTAATATCCTCTTCTGTGTCACCCACAACATAAAGAAGTCTTCTTACCTTCAGATTCTCTAGCTAAATGGTTTCCTTTTTATGATGTAGATTCAGGGCTTTCAGCACAGCGAAGATGCAAATGAGGCGTGAACTCATTAGAATTGCTAAATTCCAATTACTTGGCTCTGTGTACCAGATGTAAACATAGTGCAGCACTCTCTCAGTGTTTGTTGATAATGGATTGTAACCATGAATGATTACTGGTAGGGAGAATGAAAACATAGCAGCAATTCAGACTGCCCTACCTCCAGTGGGTGTGTCAGCCAGATTAGACTTACAAAGTCTAGAAGTAATTGTATCAAGGTTTTAAATGTAAGTAAACAGCACACATTTCATAGTTTTTGTTCAGTAACATCCAACCTCACCTTCATTTGTTGACAACTGTATACTATTGCCATTTAATATCCTTACACATTTTAAGGACAGTGATACAGAATGCCTTACAGACTGCATGTCTCAGATTACTGGTCAGATAAGACAAGAGTAAGCAACAAACACCGAGAGATAAGACTGAGCTACATTTTTGCAAGCAATAATCATAAATGGTTCTGTGATCACTCATTGCGCTACATCTGAAATTAATACATGTACAAACAACTGTCATATGTTTTGTTAGCACTGTGGATGATATTTCACTTGGTTGTATGCACAATGATTTCAGTGCTATGTTGCAAAGTAATTTGTGTGGCAAAGAAGGATAAGACACCCTTACTATGTTTTGAAGGTTCATTGGAGTGAGAGTTCAAATCCAGACTTGTGTAAAAATATTTTATGTCTAGCAATAGAAATTGTGTAGTGCTTATTTCATACATTTCTTTTCTTCATTTCAACTAAATTTCCATTTTTTTATTTTTAAAAATGCCAGTGTTTCCATGATGTGTGGCTTAGAGCAAACAAGGGAAATGGGGAACCACAATGAACGTTAGGTTTAGCTGTGCTTATCTCGTTTGCGCGATGCTTAGCAGAGCATAAACCTAGAATAGTGGCCCACACAGGAAGCAGACAGAACATCTGTACACAGGGTGTAGACAGTGTAAAGGTCAAAAAGGATACATTGTTGCAGTTTTTGGTTTTCATAGTGCAACGCTGTTAAGCGGCAGTTAGCAAGCTTCCCCAACACCCGCAGACAGAATACAGTCAACAATTTTAAATGGATCCATTATATTAATTCTATTGGGCACTGCCCAAACACACTAAGTGGCATTGTGTGGCAGTTAACACACAGAACTTAAGAATGAATAGGGAATTATGCATCTGCATTTAACTATTCCTGTGGCAGCAGGTGTAAGTGTAGGGCTGTAATACAGATGGTCCTGGGTTTTAATATGGGAAGTGCAACATCTTTTTCCTGTTGTGACAGTCTGGTTTATAGTAATAAACACAAAAATATGCAAGTGTTATTTCAACATTCTTGTGGCAACAGGTGTAAGTTTAGGCCTGCCATACAAGTGGTCCTCGTTCTAATACAAAACATTCCAGACATTTTTGCTGTTGTTCCATTTCACATTATATTCAGTCTTACTTATAACACTTTAGATAGTGGAACTGATATGAATTATATGTATGTGGGATAAGACACCCTTATTGTGTTTTCAGATGTATGACTGTACATGTACTATATTTCTGAAAGTATAATTCTGCTATCAGGACTTGGATGGCCTTCACACTTAAATTAAACACATACAGAAATGAATCTATATATAAGGACCTTGTCAGGTCCCACACATACATGGTTAACACCTCAAACTGTCATCTGTATTTATGAATGATTCATGACTATGTTTAAGAAGCACTTCTTCTGTGGCAAAGATGGAAAATCACCATCATAAAAGACAATGTTTTATTCCTTATGAATATGTTTGAATCCCACACTGTAAAAATCAAATTTATCAGTGAATAAAGCCAAACCAAAAATGTGTCAGGTCATGAAATGTATGCCCCCAGTGCATGTCTGCAAAGTTAAATCACAGCAGACATCCCTCAAACTAATATAATGTGTTAGATTAACTTTTCAGTTTCAAAAATTGATTTCCAACCTGCTTGGCACTGTTGCTCTCAGCTTAACATCACACAAACACGATTAACATTGTCGCTTGTGCTTGCACACCACCAGTAAATGTAATAACAGGAATTGTTGGGAAATCATTAGTTGTCATTGCTCTACTTTTGGGATTAGACATTTCTGGCATTAGACTGGAAGGTGCCTGCTTTAGGGTGCAGAGGTGGGATGTTCAGGAGACCAGGATATTTATTGGACTCCTGGTAAACTGCCACAGCCAAAGGCTTCTCAAGGGTGATTATTCTGGCTCCTAGTACAAATCTGAGGTTTGGAATAGTCTGGCCAAGGCTGCTACTAATGCAATGGGCATCCCATGCACTGTAGAACAGTGTAGGCACTATTTCAACAACCTAAAAGGCACAAGAGGGATATGCTCAATTAGTGATTAGATGAGTTTCAGACGACTGACATCATACAGTTGTGTAAGTATGCTAATAAAGAGAATTTATAGTACACAGAAATCTGAATATAGGCAAGACTGGTATGTATAATGCTCTTCTGTTGTTTTGTTTTCTTTTCACAGCTAATCCTGAAATTGAGTTGAAATGTATGACACTGCGCTATCTTCTCAGGCAACAAAAGGAGGAAACGCAGTATAACAGCAAAACCAGCCAGACGTTTATTGAAACAACTCACAAGGACACTCCATAGTGCATGTATAATTCAAGGTTAAGTGCTTTCACCTAACATATGTAGGCTTCTTCAGAACAAACTAATTTTGAAATCCACAATTTAAATAACCTTTTTGGCGCGAAAAAACAACTACTGCATATTGTACTTAAAGTTGCACGCACCTCATAAATATTATCTTGTTAAACATCAAAATATTTATTAATTGTTATTTAATAAACATCAAATTCATTAAAAAAGTGTATATTTGAACCTATCTGGTGTTTAATTATACAAATGGATTTGTGTGAATAATAAATATATGTCACTGATGGTATAATAACCTCCTTTGTATACGCACTAATTAGATAACAATAACAACATAATTCATTAAAAAATATATACATCAATTTGTGCATTAGAATATGCATATAAAATATTCATAAAAAATGTTCCCAAACTCCATTAAAACATCTAATAGTATGTAACCCCTAAAAATCTATTGGTTGATATATTAATGAAATAAAAGTTAAAAAATTAAAAAAATTATTGTAATATAGAAAATAGTTAAAACATTAGAAAATTCATGTGCAATACTTGTATTGAGTGTGGTTTGCTAATAAAAATATGTTAAAATTAGTAGTGTGTTTACATATTTAGGTATATATATATATATATATATATATATATATATATATATATATATATATATATATATATAAATAAATAGTTAATAGTAAAACATATCCATAATGTTATATAATGTAAAATAGATTCATTGTTAGTTTGCAGTTAATTAAAATGTATTTACCAATAATTTCATATATTCAGAATAATGTACCATGATTTAATAGGTTAGCTTTCTAACCTTAATATAACATTCATTATATGTAGAAAAAATTTGTGTGTGTCAAGTACAGTATTGAGAATTTCCCTCATAAAAAAACAGTATTGAGAATTTCCCTCATAAAAAACTATTGTTATTTGTGACTCACTTCATAAGGACATTTACTGTTTAATTAACAAGGGTTTTACTGCTATGGAATCATTCAATCCAGGTGCTGTGGCTGCATCAGTGAATAACTGCCACCATATTTCTTTGTAACTTAATAAATCTTTGATACTACCCCCTCTCAAATCAGGTTTAATATGTTCTAAAATGCCAAAAGTAAAACTGTGTTTTTCACCCTCACTTTCCACATGCCTATACAGGGCGTTGTTGGTATCCTTTTGGCTGGTTTTGCTGTTATACTGCGTTTCCTCCTTTTGTTGCCTGAGAAGATAGCGCAGTGTCATACATTTCATTGGTTTTGTTTTTCCTCGCAACGCTTTATTTCTGAAGTTGTCATGGAGGGGAAGGCAGACAAACCGCCAACAGCTAATGACGATACACCAAATAGTGCCGAAAAAGAGACTGTTAATGTCGAGTTGGCAGAATTGAGAGGTGAAGTGAAACAACTAACACACACATTGATTGCGTTTATATTGAAAGTGGAGCAGGATTTAAAAAGCATCAGCGCTTCCTGTTCGCTCAGTCCTCACAAAGATAACACTAACAACAGGGATGGCAATAGGAACACCAGGGAGCAGAGAATTATGATAACCAAAGACACTGCTAGTTTGGTTAGTTCCAATTTCAAAACTAACCTTGGTCAAATGCCGGTTGGCAGTGCAAGTGGTAACCACAACGCTGTTAATTACTCTGCAGAACCGGGTGCGATGCCTAAGGGTAAATCTACGAATTTATCAGCTGGTCAGCTGAATTCTACATCAGAAAGTCTATGTGAGGGAACAATTACAACACAGCGCAAAGTTGTATCGGAAGGCAGCGCTGACATTGATTTACCAGCAGGACAGGCTCCTAATTCTAACGTAGATCGACATCAGATGGACTCGACTGGAATTACATTTGATTTCTCTATTTATGATTTTGAGGATGACGATGAAGAAATGTTTCGTACAGGCACCAGGTCTAAGCGTGTTAAGCCTGTTAAAACCTATGCACACACAGTAGGTTCTGTGGTGGCCAACAAAGGTACTGAATTCAAGTCTAGTAACTATAAAAGAAACACAGATGAAAATAGTAACATTTGCAATTTGAACAAATTTTTATGCAGTGACTGTAATTTTGACAATTTTGACAAGGGGAAATCTGGGTTCCCTAACAAAAAAGTGTCAAGTGATTTAACTCTTAAGGACAAAATTTACAAATTAGGAAATTTGATGTGCAACTTAGATAATACTAAAATTGAGAACGCATATTTACACAAGTGTGTGACACTAAAAATAGTTCCAATGGGACTATGTTTTTTTAAGTTACCTTTAGGTATTGATATTAATGATGAAATTATTAGGGAATTTAATTAATTTTTTGATGAGTGTGGTTTTAAATACATGAATATGTTGATTAAGCATAATGATGGGAAATTGTTAGATCTCATCAGTCAGGTAGAAAAATTAAATTTGGAGATTGAAAAAGATTTATTGTTTGATGAATGGAACAATTTATACCAGAAACAATTTATGACAGTGGAAAGGAAATCTAAAATAGTTCACGATAGGAAATGTAAGAAAATAAATAGAGATTTGGTACAATATAAAGAAAAAAAAGAGTATATAGGTGGTATAAAGAAGGGAAGAACAAAGCATATAAGCAAAACTCTATTGATGACCAACCAAACAGAATTGAAGGAAGGAACATGTGGGATGTGGAAGGAAATGTTGATGATGGTAATTATGAAGGTTATGATGACCAGGGAGGGTATAAACAAAATTTTCAGAGAAATTGGAATCCCCAATATTGGAAAAAATCGAAGAATACGGTAGGGAACTACAACACAGGTCACAACCAACAACAAATGAACTACAAGGGAATGAAATGGACAGGTTATTAAAAGAAAGGAACAGTGGTACAAGTATTTTGGTTAGGGATCCCGCTGAGAAGGACAGTGGGGTACACAGTTTGGACGAGTTTAAAATCTATAACTATACAAATTTCCAGGTGGAAGATGTACATTATAGACTATTATCCAAAGGAATGAAATTTATACCCACACCAAAATACGATTTGGTTGACCATTTAGTTGAAACTAAATTGTACACTTAACCTATCAGTTATGTTTCATAACAAAAGTAATAGGAAAAATCCTGAAATAGATAAAGGAGAAATATTGTTAAAAAATAAAAGTACATTTGTTCCGTATATGACTCCTTTAGTTGAGCTCTTTGAGAAACAGGTACATAAGGATTTATACAAGTTCTCCAACACGGTTAGGAAATATAAAATTAAAGACAATTTAACAAAGGAAGAAAGGGAAGAACTTAGAAATTTGAGAAATAACAACAACATTCGTTTAATGAAACCTGACAAGGGAGGGGGTATAGTAATATATGATCAAATGGAATACAGTGTGAAGTTAAATACACTTCTTACTGAAACTGGCAATTATGAATCAATTTCTTTGAATGAAATCAACATAGCTTATCAGAGGATTAATTCTTATTTAGAGGAAGTTTGGATTGACAACCGTATTAGCAATGATATATATATAATTATTTGAAAGTACAACATCCTATTCTGGCTGTGTTGGTAGGTATTCCTAAAATACACATAGAAGATCCCCCCTTTAGGCCTATAGTGTCAGGCAGTAGAGCAAAAACATTTCCTTTAGGTAAAGCAGTTGAAATCTGGCTTAAGGACATTTACCTTAGTATTCCCCACTTGTTAAAGGACTCATGGGATTTCCTAAGAAAATATCCCATTCATACGGATACAAACAATCTTTATTATGTGACCATAGATGTTATTGATTTATTCTCCTGCATTCCCAACAGACAAGGTTTGGAAATGTTTTGTGAAAGTATAAGGAAACATACCAACCTTGACTGGGACAAAACATGTCTGATTATGGACTGCATGTCATTAGTGTTGGAGAACAACTTTATACTATTTGAAGGGGAATATTTTAAACAAAGCAAGGGAGTGGCAATGGGTTCAGCAAGTGCTCCTATATTTGCTAACCTTGTAATGTTATATTGGGAAGAAGAAATTTTATTTAAAAGTGAATTATTTCCACATGTCATTCATTACACAAGGTTTTTAGACGATATTTATATTTTATGGAAAGGTAACGTAGGGGAGTTGAACCAGTTTATAACTTTTATCAATAATAGCAGTGATTTTCTTAAATTCACCCACACTGTCAGTAGTAAAGGTTTAGCATATCTTGATACTATTGTGACTCATGATGAAAAAGGTTTTAAATCAAATATACACAGGAAAAATACCTTTTCCAATGATTATTTACATTATGACAGCAACCATCCTAGGAAGATGTTGCGTAACATTTTTAAGGGTCAGATAATCAGGGCGGCCAGGATGACATCTAGGAATGAAGAAATGCTAGTAGAGATTGAGTACATTACTAACATGTTTAATGAGAGGAAATACAATAAAAAAATGTTAAATGATGTCAAACAGTATGTGATATCTCAGAGAGAACTAAAATACCAACCTCTATTAGGTGTAATCAGCCCAGTAGATCAAGAAAAAGAGTTAACCAATGTTAGCAAATATTACAAGGCTTGTATAGTACCTTATACACCCTTTGTTATCAAAATTAAAGAAATATTGGAGAAACATTGGGAAATTTTTCGAGTGAACCCTGAATTATCTAGAATATTAGGAGACAAACCCCTTATAGTTTACAAGATGTCACATAATTTGAAGAGAATTTTAGAATCAGGTAAAGAGACCAAAATAAAAAGAGGAGAAAATGGAGGTATACCATCTACCAAAAGATGTGGTAACTGTAGCCAATGTAAGTTTATTATGGGGCAAACTGAATTCATCTTAGATAATAGCAATAGGACAGTAATTAGACTAGCTAAGGGTAACTGTAATACACCTTTTGTTATATATATTGCCAAATGTGATAAATGTACAGCATATTATGTTGGAAAAACAGAGAGGGCATTCAAAAGCAGAATTTATGACCATTCATACTGTATTAGAAGAAAGGATACCAACAACGCCCTGTATAGGCATGTGGAAAGTGAGGGTGAAAAACACAGTTTTACTTTTGGCATTTTAGAACATATTAAACCTGATTTGAGAGGGGGTAGTATCAAAGATTTATTAAGTTACAAAGAAATATGGTGGCAGTTATTCACTGATGCAGCCACAGCACCTGGTTTGAATGATTCTATAGCAGTAAAACCCTTGTTAATTAAACAGTAAATGTCCTTATGAAGTGAGTCACAAATAACAATAGTTTTTTATGAGGGAAATTCTCAATACTGTTTTTTATGAGGGAAATTCTCAATACTGTACTTGACACACACAATTTTTTTCTACATATAATGAATGTTATATTAAGGTTAGAAAGCTAACCTATTAAATCATGGTACATTATTTTGAATATATGAAATTATTGGTAAATACATTTTAATTAACTGTAAACTAACAATAAATCTATTTTACATTATATAACATTATGGATATGTTTTACTATTAACTATTTATATATATATATATATATATATATATATATATATATATATATATATATATATACCTAAATATGTAAATACACTACTAATTTTAACACATTTTTATTAGCAAACCACACTCAATACAAGTATTGCACATGAATTTCTTAATGTTTTAACTATTTTTACATTATAATAATTTTTAACTTTTTATTTCATTAATATATTAACCAATAGATTTTTAGGGGTTACATACTAATAGATGTTTTAATGGAGTTTGGGAACATTTTTTATGAATATTTTATATGCATATTCTAATGCACAAATTGATGTATATATTTTTTAATGAATTATGTTGTTATTGTTATCTAATTAGTGCGTATACACAGGAGGTTATTATACCATCAGTGACATATATTTATTATTCACACAAATCCATTTGTATAATTAAACACCAGATAGGTTCAAATATACACTTTTTTAATGAATTTGACGTTTATTAAATAACAATTAATAAATATTTTGATGTTTAACAAGATAATATTTATGAGGTGCGTGCAACTTTAAGTACAATATGCAGTAGTTGTTTTTAAAGGTTATTTAAATTGTGGATTTCAAAATTAGTTTGTTCTGAAGAAGCCTACATATGTTAGGTGAAAGCGCTTAACCTTGGATTATACATGCACTATGGAGTGTCCTTGTGAGTTGTTTCAATAAACGTCTGGCTGGTTTTGCTGTTATACTGCGTTGCCTCCTTTTGTTGCCTGAGAAGATAGCGCAGTGTCATACATTTCATTGGTTTTGTTTTTCCTCGCAACGCTTTATTTCTGAAATTGAGTTGAATTGTCAGGCTCATGCTGGTCATTTGGAGAGATTGAGGGAAGCAAATGGTATGTATGCGACACAAGAGAAGTATTATTGTAGCTTTAAATGTTAAAAATGTTTTTGTTTGTTTTCTATACAGTAGTAGCAAAGTGAGCATGCATATCCTAACTGTAAAAGCATGTATACATACCTAGATCTGTAGCACAAACCAACTTTAGGACTCAAGTGTAAGACTGTAGTCAGAGGTTGTGGGTTCAAATTCCATGAGTAACAACTATACATTACTACATTTATTTAAAAATATTACATTAATTAAACTCTATGCAAGTGGCATAATGGCCCTGCTGTTAACTGTAGTCTGTACAACTGGACAGAGCATGTGTGCAATATATGTACATTGCAAGAAGTACTTTGATCAATCTATAATTATAGTTTGTAGTTCTTAGGATATATACATAAACATAATACTTCAGATAAATATGATGGTACTAATTTTAAAATATATGTACATTGCAAGAAGTACTTTGATCAATCTATAATTATAGTTTGTAGTTCTTAGGACATATACATAAACATAATACTTCAGATAAATATGATGGTACTAATTTTATCTCTTTTTTTCTCTCTCCCAAACCCTTATCTCTTTTTTTTATTTTCTATTATGTGTCATCAAAATGTCTCCATCTCATCCATCTGTACCAAATCACTAAATGCTTCACAGGACAGTGAGATAGGCCAACCCCAGTGGGTCAGTCTGCCAACACTCCACTAGCTCCAGCAGCAACACCCAGCACATCTGGGACACAACCTGGCAGTACTGCCTCTGCTGCCCCTGCACTACCTGCATCCTTAGGTGCATTGCCCCAACAACTGGTGCTGTGGTACCCTGGCAGAAATGGGGATTTCATCACTCGCCAGGAGATGCCAGGGTCGGTGCATAGGGATGTGCACCACACTTTTGGTATGCACTTATGCTGGATGGAGAGGCTGCTCTTCCATAGGAGAAAAAGACATTGAGCACTCCAGCAGCCAGCAAAGTAATGGGACAGTGATGACAGTCATGTGGGTGAGGACTAGATTTTCACTGTCCCCATGTTTGATGGGCATTAACTTGCACTGTTCACACCTTCACCCTAATCATGGTGTCCCCCAACCGTTTGTGTCCCTCACCATCCCTGTGTTATCTTGTTTGTCCTGTTTGTTTGCATTTGCTTCCTTACATACTCAACTTACCTGACCCAGAAATACCAAGATCCCTTACCCAGCATTCTTCTCTCACTGAAGCAAAAAAAAAAAAGGGCACCTGTCCCACAAAAAAAAATCATCGTCCCATACATAGCTCTCCATTTTGCACATGTGTCTGCTTGACATACTTGATTTGTTGCAATTGGCTATACTACATGATTGCTTCATTGTCACTCCTCTTTGTGAAGGTGACAGTCAAAATTTAGCTAATACTCTGTAGTTATTTTCATTTTACACTATTGAAGAAATGGATAGCTATGGTTTTTTCCTACCCTACTGCACATTCCTATATTGCTTTCCCTTTGTTCTTCACCCTGTTTGCCTCCCATTTCACCACTTTCCTATCTACCCCATTTTAACACCTATAATCTGGTCAAAAACAGAATCACACACATAAGTACCAAAAAAAAAAAATTAAACTCTTCACTTTTTGGCCTCGCTTTATGTTTGGATTGAGTTTGGCATCATGTACCAATGCCAAATGGCAGTGAGCAGCTTTTCGGTGGTGTGGTTACATTACCACAATGCAACTCAAACACATTGCGCTATGTCAAAATACACTAACATGTAGTGAAGGTAGAATAAAGTAAAATGTTACTGCATTATCAATACTTACATACTCCTGGATTCAAACCCTATATCATATGGGCTGAAAAAGAAATATGTGAATGCATTTACACCTGTTGCCACAGAGTCAGCTAAGCAGCAGGTGTATTTTATAAACTCAATATTCAAATACAAAAAGGCCAGCACGAAACTCACTGTTCTCATAATTTTAGCAGTGAGCCTCACGTTTGTGCACTACTTAACTACACGCATACAAGGAAATCAGTAGAAATATGTATCTCATATGAGCAAACACTTTGTCAGCCATTGCACAAACCCACTACTCACTGTTGTGCTATGAAAAGTAAATAATAGCATGCATTAGTTCTGTTTACTGTCCATTTACTCTACATGTCATGAAACTACATGTGGAAACATAACAAAATGAAGGCCACATCTAAGAATATGCCTCATGTTTACAATGCAGCCATGTGTTACCTCCCCCCATGCACTGCAACCTGGTCTTTCAGTACTTGTTCACAAATACATAAACTACACTGCATGCATTAATAAGAAATGTTGTGTGCTATACCATGCACATCTTTAGAATTACAATACATATTCAGATTTCAAATACTTATAGTAATGTTTACACCTGTTTGCATGTAGTTTGTAAAGCTGTCTAATAAAGTATACCTGCACATTGGAACACAACCACCACATCATACACACTGCACACTCATCAAGCTGGTAACATGCAGAACTTGAAATATCTTGACAGTTGAGCATGCCTACACATCCATTTCATGCAAACCTCCCAACATCTTCTCTCCAACATCCACTGCTGATGTCATTCACCATGGGTTGTCCTGCAGGCTTGTAAAAGTCAGAATTGTGCACTTGCATAAAGTATTGTGTTCCCCAATCTGAGTACTTAGATAGGTAAGGGGTTTGTTCTTACTGCAGTCAACTGGGAGGTGTGTGTGTGCCTATCTAATCAGAAGAGCATAAGTGTGTATCCAACAGTAACCACTCCAATCCCATGAAGTGCCAATTTTTTGACTCTTGCACATGTCTACATATCCATTTTATGCTGGCCTTCCAACATCTTCAGTCAACATCCACTACTGATGTCATCCACTATAAGTTGTCCAAGTACTGTGTTCTCTAGTCTGTGTCCTTAGGAGGTCTAATCTCAGTGTGTGTGTGTGTGTGTGTGTGTGTGTGTGTGTGTGTGTGTGTGTGTGTGTGTTTGTGTATGTGTTTTTGCACTTGCTTGATATTAGAGAGAGCATTGTACACCAGCATGTGGGACACTGCTGTTAGCATTTTCTCCTCACCAGACACTGCTGATGTCATCAGCTATAAACTGTTTTCTGTCACCCTCCAAGTCAGACTTGAGCTGTGGTGCTTGCCTTAAATAAAGAGTTCTGGGGTATGTGTGTGTGTGTTTGTGACTTGCTTGACATTAGAGAGAGCATTTTACAATAGCATGTGGGACAGTGTTATTAGCATTTTCTCCTCACTGGGCACTGCTGATGTCTGCTGATTTGCAGATGTACAGTATTTCTATCAGGGCAGGGTCAGCAATTGACATGTAAGCCAGGCACAAGTCATCTTATTCTGCATGATACAGATTACAGTGACATGCTTTTAGTCTATCCACATATGTCATGGCATGGTTTGTAGGGCCTGTATTTTCTTCATGAGAAATCATGGACCTTTTCTATATGGACACTAATAATATCCTGGCTGTATGCAACAGGCACATGTGAGTTGTTAATGCTAAATCCATGTCTTTCACATCTGTTAAATGTCCTGACAGAGGTCATTGAGACCATGCATGATGAGAACATTACCATCCTGTGAAACTTGACCAGGCCAAGGCATTTGACACAAATCCACACAGAGGTATTCGCTCAACACTGTCAGATGTGGCCATAAACACTTATATTATCAAGTGAGTAGACCACTGGATCATATATGTGGCATCCAAATATGTTGAAATGTGTGAAGTGACATATATCTCTGGTCCATTGATCAGGTCCGTACATCAGGGCTGTTTGCTATGCCCTTTTCTGTCCATTATTTAAGTCATAGACATCAAGCTTGACTTACACATCCTGTGTCTAAACAGCTGCCTGGAGGACTACAGATTGTGAGAAATCATTGACTCTAACTGTGATATTAGTATAATATGGACAATATCAACACACATGTGAGCAATCACTGAGTCTAACTGTGATATTAGTAATACAGACAGTATCAACACACACCAAAGATAGGTGCCACATCCATGACAACACATGAGATGAAGCAAAAACTTGGAGGGATTTGTTACATTATGAAAACAAATGCACAAACCAAGGATAATGTAGACATCACACCCTATAAGCAGACCAATTGATATGTGACCTGTGTTCTGGGGTAGATGGTGTGTGGAACAGTCACCAGCATATGGCCACAGTGGTGAGTACTCACTTGTATATAACACAACTACTGAGTATGTGCAGGACATCCACATCAAAAGCCATAATACCTCTGTAGTTCGCAGCCTTCATCACACCAGTAACTGAGTACAATGCACTCTTCTTCATGTACCTCACTACACATCTACCAGTGATGTGTAACTGAAGTGTAACACCTTTGCTACAGTTAGCTACCTATTTCCCATCCACTAATCAAGATTTTTCTTGAAGAGTGCTAATGAAGAACTTTGCTTGACATAGATGGGTAGCTTGTTCCAGAGTATAGGAAGTCTCTGGGACAGGAATCTATTCCTCCAGCGTGTCCTGTTTATTGTGGTGACAAGGTTTAGGTCCCTAGAGCATGTAGCTTGGAGGAATTGGGATTTCTTTAGGTGTAGCATGTACAACATCTCTGGGTTTGACATAGCTTTATATGTTAGGCAGAGATCACCTCGGAGTAGGAGATATGCTATGGAGTAAAGCTGGAGTTTTTTGAGGTGGTTAGTGTAGGGCATTTGTTTGAGGCCAGTGATCCTCTTTGTGAGATACTTCTGTGGCCTTTCCAGCTGCTGCAGATGTCTTGTGAGGTACATTCCAAAAGGGGCGTTGTACTCTATAATGGATCTAATGAGTGACGAGTAGAGGGGAACAATGACCTCTTTTTTCCTGGATGAGAACCCTTTTATGATTACTAAATGATAAACCCTGGTAATCATTGCAGCATTCTGCACAATCTCGCTAACCTAGATTGCTGTAAGGGAAACAGTTTCGCTATCCATATTGCACTACATGGTATCCTGTCCGCCAACACTTTTGTCTACCACAAAACTGTGCTTGTTTACATTTAAATGTGGTGCATGGCATGAATATGTAATTAGTCCTGCTGCGCACTGTGCAAACACATAAACTCCATGTAGGCTTTGCACAAAGCCAACTTGGAGTTTATTGAATCCTGATGAAAGTGTTATTCAGTAGAAACTATAGTTTACAATTGCATTAGTTTAAAAATTCTAACAGTTAAATTTTGATGCAGTTTTTCATTTCAGATCAAGACGTTGTATTTCTGCTGCACTGCAACAAAAATATATATGAAGAAAATAATATGTATTAGTAACCTTATCTACTATACCCACTAATAATAGCAACAAAGTAGCAAATGTCAGCTTTTTCCTTATGTATACATTTTTTGTGTACATTCATAAAAAATGTGTACGTTTTGCTAATGCTTTTAATAATATTTACAAATGGCATTATTTACCAAACAGTAGTAGGGTCATACCAGTACTAGTATCAGTGGCATTTCTGCTGATTTTCATGTTGGCTGTTATAAGACACCATGCTATCATAGTGCCTTATGCCTTTTACTGGATATTTATGCATATTTAAATAATGCTCATATAGAGGCCATACTGTAGGGAGGAAAATACACTCTGGAGAAAGGAAATATTGTGTTTAAGGTGACATTGTCCTTTAAATGCTGATGTTTCTCAGCCACATTAGCCTTGTGGCTAGAAATGCATATGTTTGTTTTTAACTGTGGTTAGTCTGCATTTGCAGTCCAATATTTTATGGGAGTTTCTTAAATCCATACTCCAGAGTCCTTGGTATTCTGATTTTTGTGTGCATTTCTGCATCACTTCATTTGCATAACTACTCTGTTCCTCCATAGAGTATCTGTCCTTACTCCGTACTTGTCAGAGTTTATGAAAAGTGTAGGGCTTGGGTATCTCTGTTTTCATACATAGTTTCCTCACTCATTTGTACAGCATATTTGTGAATACCACTCATCATCTTTATCTTGTTTTGTTGACAGAAATGAGAGATTAACTTATTATTCCATTTGGCTATATCTCTACGAAATAATCCAAATTTAAAAGCATATGTACTATATATATGCAGCACACCATCATCACAAAACATTTGTTTTACCCATTTAAAACATTTTTAATTTTTTTATTTGCCTTGCATTTTCACTGTTCTGCTATTTAGTTGTTCTGTAGTAAATGTGATCAGTTTTGATTGGCTGTTCTGTTATTTATTGGTTTTGATGCAGATGTGATCAGTTTCAGAAAGTGTGGTAAAAAAAGCTACAGTGCTACTTTCATCTAAGCAATCAGCAATCAATAATACTGTCTAAGCAGGCCATGGCTGAGGTTTCCTTCCCATGTTACCATGAATTGGTTAGTCTCTAGAAAGTTGCAAGAAACTTGTGAAGCCTGAATCATAGTTTACATTACAGGTAAAGGTGAAAATGGTGTTGGAATGCCGCTCAGGATATGGACCCTTGCTATAATGAAAGTTATCCAACCTAAGTTGTCTAGAATATCATCTAACTACAGTGCAATGTAGCTATCAAGTATTGTGATTTTTTTCAGTGCCCTGTGACCAAATCATAAATGTAGTTTCCATTTTTTTTACTACTGCAAAATGTCCTGCTTGATCTCTCTACTGTTTTCATTGATAACTCCCATTTTTTTGTATTCTGCATTCTCTATAATTCTTTTAAACTACTTCATATTGAGAAATTAGTATTCAGGATTCTCTTTGTCTACATCCTAGGCTGTTTCTCAGAAATGAGACATGGGATACAGAGGTACACTCATGGTCTTCTAGAAACAGGTTCTCATAGGTTCATTGGAGTTTGCCTTACAAACCCACAGACAGGACCCAATCAGTTTTCTAGGGTCCAGCAGTAAGAGAGGATGGAAATACAAGGTTTGCAAACACCTCATGTTCCAAAGCCAACAATCACACACACAAAACAATAAAGGCAGTGGAGCAGCACTCCACAGCAGCCCAAATACCAGACTATGTAATCCAAAAAGGAGGATGGTGATAGATAGATCAGATTCACAGAACACACTGCCAGTAAAGCTGTGTGTTCTGTGAACACCCACTGTTATAGGTAAGTAGGACTTACACAGTTGTACTATGTTCAACAAACACATTGCCTTACTGGCATTTGGGTAGATACCCAAAGCTTACCCAGCCTGGAAGGAGGAAGGATAAGGGTCCAGGAGTGCCTGGAGAATAGTCCTAGCAAAACTTGTTCTGTATCTAGAAAAGACATCCAGCTTGTAGTGCTTCTTAAAGGTAAGGACAGAGGACAACATTTCTGCCTCTAGAATACATTAAGAGTCCACTCCTTTCCAATACGCCTTTGAAGAGGAAAAAGTCCTGGTGGAATGCACCTTTATCTTGCCTGGATTCGCCTTGCCATGGTGACAACCAATGTGCAATAGTTTGCTTAGAGACAGGTTGATCCTTCTTTGCCCTCATGTAGGAAACAAAAAGCCTTTCTGCCTTCCTGAAAGGATTCATTCTGTCAAGGTAGTACCTGAGCTGCCAGTGCATATCCAAAGTATGAAGTATCCTCTCTCCCTTATTTTGAGGTTCTGGGAAAACACAGGGAAGTTGATAGATTGGTTGAGAGTGAATACTGAGACCACTTTCACCATGAAATAGGGGTTCATGTGTAATACAACCCTATCCCTGTGGAAAATAAAGTAAGGTTGTCCCACCATGACAGCTTGCAGCTCAGAAACTCACCTTGCAGATGACAGAGCAATAAGCAAAACAATTTTCCATTTTAAGAGCTTCAGATTAGTCTGACTAGCAGGTTTGAAGTGTTATAAGGTTAATTTTTCCAGGACATAGTTGAGATACCACTGTGACATCCCCACTCTGGGAAAGTAATCAAGGGGCCTGAATCCTCAACACTGACATTGGAGAGGGATGCTCACTTGGAATACAAATGGATACACTCAGTATTCCCAGATGCAAACCTCTCTACATCAAGCACAATTTCCCTTAAGAGTACACAAGAAACACACTCAGTCTTGAGTTAAGTCCTCAGCTGAGTGTCCAAGCCAAGTCCTCCAGCACCCAGTCTGTGAAACCAGTGCTTTGTGTCCCTGCCCCAAGCAGCTGACACACACACTCTTTGAGATTTGATTTTCACACACACGCACACACACACACACACACACACACACACACACACACACACACACACACACACACACACACACACCTGGGAAAGGCTGGCACAGATTTACTAGCTATGCCACCTTCTGCCCAGACTATAAGGTAGATTCACATTCACCAGTCAGTTACTATAAGGCTCTTAAAAGGTAATCCAATTATACTGAGTGAAATTAATATTGATACAAATGGTAATGTTGACCAAACAGTCAGGCTTTCAGGAGTGGCCACAGTTATCACCAAATAAATATATGCAAATACTTTCAAAGCTTAAATATTTTCTAAAAGAACCAGCCACAATGAAAAGTGTAAATATATTTAATAATAAATAATAAAAGAACAAGAAAATACTAAATATCTATTTGCAGTAAACACCAGAGTTTCAATCACAGGAAATATTAAAAATAACACATCTGGAAAGATTCACACAGTTACATAAAAACAATGCTAAACTACTCTTACTGTGTTTTCCTGAGTGATATAGAGAATTACTGTCCCTGGTCACTTACTAGAGTGAAGTAGGTTAGTGGTCTTCCTTCTTTTTCAGGTTCCAAGAAACAGATTTCTCAGTCTGACTGAGAGACTTCTCAATATAGTATCTAAATATTATCTTTGGAATAGCTTACAGAATGATATCACATCTGGTCATCTGACTCTGTTTCCCACATTATCACCAACACTAGACGCTGCCAGGAGTTTAGCACCTATGTGTTACCATACACACATATAGAGCTTTTCTCAGATCTGCTGCAGCTCCTGGAAGTCATAAAACAATTGCAAACCTCTACCCTTCAAGAGTAGCAATTAGTTCACCCCAATGACAATACAGAAAGCTTCCTAGTACAGACTTTTTGTCTCAAGCTGCAATCAGAACTGTAAGATACAATCTTTATGGCCTAATTTAATTTCAGCTATTTTCCAAAGTTAGCTGGGACTCAGCTTTACCTCTTCTCTTCCAGTATCATCTGTTACAATATATACATTTGAACAGTTACAATAATGCATGTGCAGTTCTTTTCTTTCCAACAGGGCACACTGTTGATACATATTTAACACAAGCAACTTTACAAATACATTTTCAACACAAGCATCTGTACAAATCACTTTGATATTCAAATACCATATAATTCTTTACTAACTTCCAGCTAGCTGTGCTGGCATATGTTACATATCCACTGCCCTACTTCTCCTGGCATAGCTGGCAGTACCTCATATTGTCACACGCACAATGGAAGAATTTGTTTGCAAGTGGGCGTCATATGCAATACTCCTTTCATGAAATGTTTTACCAAAAGAGAAGAAGAAATAGGGGGTGTCCATTGGCAGACAAGCAGAAATGGCCACTAAATGTGCCTTAATGTACACATATAATAAGTCATCCTGAAGTAGCTCACACAAATATTTCAAGGTCAGAGGGATGTTGACCTCAATGGACCACATGCTCCCATTTCACCATCACTTTGAAAACCTCATCTGTTTGTAAACATAATATTTTCTAGTAGCAGGTTTTCTGGCCTACTTTAACACTTGATGCACATACTCATGAAACAAATACCTAAACTGAGTCAAGAATTAATCATCCAGGCTGTCCGTTGTAGTTGCGCCAAACTGGAGTACACCAGATGCCCCTGAGACTGTGTGAGCAAATCCAGAGTATGTGGAAGTTTGTGGTAATTGCCCTTGAACAATACCATTAGAAGGCAGAATCAGGATAGCCTGGGCCGGTAAGGGATCAATGCAGTGATCTTTGGCTTTTCTTTTGAATCTTCAGAAGTATCTTGTGAATCAGTGGAAATGGTGAAAATGCATACAGGAACATTCCTTTCCAAAGTTACAAGAATGCATATGTCCTTCAAGCATGGCTGCAAGAAATTTGGAACAGAATTTCTCCATGTGTGTATTTATTTTGAAAGGAGGTGAACAAAGTTATTTCAGGCATTCCCCGCATCTGGAATAGATCCTGAAACTCCACTGCCTTGAGCTGCTACTCATGCAGGTCTGCCTAAGATCTGCTTAGTTTTTCTGCCACAGTGTTTTGCTCTGAAAGGATGTATGAAGCCTGAAGAGTCACATAATGCTGTAAAGCCAGCTCCCACACCATCATTGCCAACCAGCACAGATAGTATGACCTTGTACCCCTTGTTTGTAGAGGTACTATATCATTGTAGTGCTGTCCATAACCACAAGGAAGGGACCTCGAGTCCATAAATGGTGAAGGACTTTCAAGGCATGGATCACAGTGAACATTTATTTGATACTGATGTGCTTCTATGCATTCTTGGGCCTTCAAGTGGCTTGCACTTGCATTCCTATTGACACAGCTTCCCAAATGAAGTCAGACAAATCTGTTTGGACAGATTGCACTGGAATAACTGAAAAAATGATACTCAGCTCTTCTATCCAGCACTGTAACTCCCTTCTGATGAAGAACAGCACTGGCAACTGGGATTCTAGGGAATGTAGGTGCTGGGTCCAACAATACTGAGCATACTATTGAATGAGAATTATGGATGCCATCAGTCCTAGAATTTTTTAGGAAATCACTTGTTGAGGGTATGTTCCTCCAGGAGAACTCCTAAAACATTGTCTGGTAGGATAGGATCTTGTCTTTAGGAAGAAAGGCCATTCTCTTGTTGGTATTGATTAGCCAGCCCAAAAAGACAAGTTTTGCAAAGGTGTCAGGCATGGTTTCTAAAGGTTCGACTTGAATCCTAGCTGGGATAGTGTAGTCAAGACTTTTTCTAGTGATTCTAATCATCTGGATGTAGATTCTACACATCAGCAAGTCATCCAATTAAGAAAAATGTGAATACCAAGAGTGTATCACTGAGCCACTATTGGAGCAAGGCATTTGGTAAACACTTGAGGTGCAGAGGATATCCCAAAGGGCAGTGGACAGAACTGATAGTGTGAACCAGACACAACAAATCTGAGATATCTCCTGATGCAATGAGCAATAAGGATATGATGATACACATCATTCATGTCCAGGGTAACAATGAAGCAGTGGTCTGCCAGAAGAGAAATCACTGTCTGCAAGGAGAGCATCTTGAACTTGGGGACCTTAACAAAACTGTTCAGAAAGGATAGGTCCAACACTAGTTTCCATGACTTCTCTTTTTTGGGAACCAGAAAAATTCTGGAATAGAAACCTCTCTCTTTATCTCTCTCTGAAGGGGGCAACAACTCTATGACCGCTGAGTCCAGAATTTGCCAGAATATAGGACAGAATAACAAAGTCTGGTCTGGTAGGTGAGGGGGAACCCTCCTGAACAGAGGCAAATATTCCTTCCACTGCCACCTGTAACCTCTGCCAACAATGTTGAGCACCCATTTGTAGGAAACTATTGATGGCCAGGCCACCTTGCTGAGAGCTAGCTTTCAAGACAGAACAACTGGAAGAGAACTTGGGAATGATAGGAGCTGAGCCTTGGCACAGTCATAGGTCAAAATGAGGGTTATCCTTTTTGGGAAAGGACTCTTTTTTTGTTTAGTTAGGCAGAGTTCTCATCCTGCCATTTCCTTTTGGTGCCTTTTTTTTAGTTTGTTCTTATTCTGCTAAAGGGTGGGCAAGTTGGGGGTATGGAACATTTTAGACACCCCTGGCATCAGTTTACATCTGTAATTCCAGTCTTTTAGGATTTGATTAGCTGCTGTATCAAATACACAATCAGAATCAAATGGATCATTCATGATCTTATTTTTTACTCATCAGAAAAGTTTTGGCTGTGCAACCAAGCATACCTTTTTAACACCACCAACATCACTGCATTTCTAATTACAGTATTAGCCCCCTGCAGGGCAATTTTTAAAGCATGTTTAATATTTGGGAAACATTGGAAATAAACTCTTTCACATAGACTTTCTGCTCATCGTGTACGTAGGCAGCAAACTTATCTAACTTATTTTCACCTCAACACAAATTTCCACATGAAACACTGGTAGTTAAACACTTTAAAAGCTACCATGCTGGAATGCACCAGTTTCTTCTCCTGAGATTTTAGTAATTTGACAAGTTTATCTTGAGAGACTGGGTTAAATGAAGATATGGACTTTTATTGGCAAAGGTCACTAGTGATACAAAAGCAGGGTCCACAGCCAAGGGGGCTTGGAGGCTAGGCATGATCGAGCCCACACGGAATTTCTTTAGCACTTCTTTTAGACAGAGGCTTATTTAGCAAAGGAGAATTGCAAGCTTTCTTAAAAACATCCTCCAAGGCTGGGATCAACAGAGGGAAGGTTGTCAAGTCTGGGACATCATCCTCCAAAAGATCATATACCCTGCTGATCTTGGGGGCAGAAAATGTTTGCTCCTGGCTGAATACTTCCCTAAATACAGTGAAAAGGGAGAATATATTTGAATCCATCAAATCAGGGGACTAAAAACTAGCCAAATCAATACAAAATAATGACTGCATGGTCAGCCAGTAAAAATTAACAAATTCCACTACTCTCCCTCTAAATAGCCATCTGAAGTTGAACACTGCAATCAATGAGTAGTTTCAGTAACATAGTCCAAAGCACAGAATATATGCACAAAGTCTCCCAGTTTTTGTAAAAAAAGGCTAGTTTCAGTCTAAATAAATATATACAGGCTAAAACAGCATTAGAGAAGAAAAACCCAAATTCCTGTCAGAAATGTATACCATACAAAATGGTGCCAAAAATCACAATTTTAACAAAAAAATCATTTAAAATGCTATAATCCTGTTTAGTCACCTCAAATAATCATAACCCCCAAAGAAAAAAACTGCAAAATCAGCAATTATTCCTGTCAAAAGCTACACCCAAAGCTTTTAATCAACAGAAAAAAAAAAACAGGAGCAATTAACTAGGGCTCTGGAAGAATAAGCCAATGAGAGGAAATGAAGCTTAATGGCCTAAGCATTTGCAAATGGCCATAAACACTTTTGAATAGTTAAAACATCCCAGAAATCAACAATCAGCTTAAAATAAAGTGTGTAAGAATTATACTGTGCAAAGTAAAACCCAAATATATGTCACATTTCTAATAAGAAAAAATAGTCAAAGCAGCAAAATACACTATTCTAACACTGACAGAAAAAAGCAGCACCTGAAGAGATCCAGAGTAAAGAGCAGTCTTCCAAGAAATCCCTCTCTTACTATGGTACTAGAAAACTTAAAGAGTCCTGTCTGTTGTCTTGTAAGGCAGTCCATGTACTGCCAGGGGATTGGTCCATCTCAACCACAGACAGGCAGAGGGAGGGACTCTGAGCTTTTGTAGACTGCCAAAGGAAGGTAGCAGGGTACTACTAATTGAATGCCAGTAAGGCAGTATGTTTGTTGAACATCAGATTTTTAATAGTCTTGAAAGTCTAATTATATTCTGTAATCCATCCATTTGGGAGTGATATGATGAAGTAAGAATAACCTTAATTCCTAATATGGTACATAATTCCTGTAGCATATGGGCTGTTAAATTCAGTAGCTGTTCTCAAACTAATGTGAATGTATTATTCCTGAATGGCTAAAGATCTTATACAGTCACAATGCTTCTTGTTTGGGGGTGGCTTGTAGTACCAAGTGCCAGCAGGTATAGTCACATGTAGCAAGAATATACTGCCACAAATCCATTGCAAGGGGCCAAATCATGTCTATTTCTATGAAGACAGAACTTTTCAGTGAGGACGTAGTTCCAAGGGGACCTTGGAAATTAATAAGAGAAGATAAGCTTGACTTTAGGATTAGACTGACAATGCTTATAGGTTCATAGGTTC
Organism: Protopterus annectens; assembly: GCF_019279795.1. Lineage (NCBI taxonomy): Eukaryota > Metazoa > Chordata > Ceratodontiformes > Protopteridae > Protopterus > Protopterus annectens. Next base: position 1,642,371,150 of record NC_056731.1, on the reverse strand, counting down.
ATAGGTTCATACTAGGCTATCTGCCCGAGGGCATTTACAAGCCTAGCCCATAGTTTTGTGGCTTACGCCACCCCTTTAGTATGGGGAACTATACCCATTATTTTGCTGTGCCTCTGTTGAGCAGTGACACTGAGGTAATCCCTGGGGTATATCTGCGATCTCCCATCCATTGGTCAAGATTTCTCTTGAACAAGGCCAGCGAGGTGCTCTGCCTCACATATACCGGGATTTTATTCCACAGCATAGGGAGTCTTTGGGTGATGAATCTATCCCTCCAGCGTCCTATTAATAGCCGTGTCGAGGTTTAAGTCTCCGCCCTTGTGGCTCTGACGGATCTAGATTTTTGAGGTGAAGCATATTCATCAAATCTGGGTTTGACATGGCCTTGTATGTTAGGCAAAGGTCACCTCTGAGCAAGCGTGTAAGACTGAATAGAGCTGGAGTTCTTTCAGTCGGGCAGCATAGGACAGATGTTTGAGACCCTTTATCCTTTTGGTGAGGAACTTTTGTGGCCTCTCCAGCTGCTGCAAGTGTCGGGTCAGATACATTCCGAATGGGGCATTGTACTCAATCATTGGTCTGATGAGTGATGAGTATAGGGAGACTATGACCTCCCTTGATCTAGATGAGAATCCCTTCATGATAAGGTGGGCAATGTAGAAGGTCTTCCTAACTACTTTAGCTACATGGGTGTCGAATGACAGACTACTATCAACCTGGGTCCCCAGGTCCCTGATAACTTCTTCTATGCTCAGTGGATTGCCACCTATTTGGTAGCTAGGGGAATAATTCTCTCAGTGGTTCTTTCAGAGAGAAAGACCTTTATCTTAGATATCAACCTCTTAACTTCACTCAGCTCTTCTTTCACAGAGAAATATCTTTATCCTAAATTGTACGATTCAATTAAAAGCCCAGGGCTTGTCCGGGATTTGAACCCGGGACCTCTCGCACCCAAAGCGAGAATCATACCCCTAGACCAACAAGCCACCCTCATTTATATCTTTTGTCATTTTTGGCCAATAGAAATAAAACACTCATTTTCTGTAACTTTTGATGTGGCCTTCATGTCCCCAGTAGCTGATCATAAACAAGATACAGTAGTGCTTCTAAGTATCCCTAACACACTACTAACAGTAAAGTTTCTTCTAAGCTTTCTTCTTGTTTTAAAGTGTGCATCCATTGCTTTTTAATCTGATAGTTTTGCTCATTTTATTAATCAACTAGAAGAAGCTTATTTAAATTCTTCTTTAATCTCCCATTCTTTATCTACCAGTTTTGGTTATATTATATCAGTTGTACATACTTCTCTGCTTTTCATGACCGTAATTACAGGGAAAAAAAGATTTAAATCTAAAGCTAAATACATTTGTAAGTGAGAGGGAACATCACTCCGGTTTGCATCATTGCATCATGAAGGGATTCACATCTAGATCAAGGGAAGTCATAGTCTCCCTATACTCATCACTCATCAGACCAATGATCGAGTACAATGCCCCATTCGGAATGTATCTGACCCGACACTTGCAGCAGCTGGAGAGGCCACAAACGTTCCTCACCAAAAGGATAAAGGGTCTCAAAAATCTGTCTTATGCTGCCCGACTGAAAGAACTCCAGTTATATTCAGTTGCTTACCGCTTGCTCAGAGGTGACCTATGCCTGACATACAAGGCCATGTCAAACCCAGATTTGATGAACATGCTTCATCTCAAAAATCTAGATCCCTCAGAGCCACAAGGGCGGAGACTTAAACCTCGACACAGTTATTAATAGGACGTGCTGGAGGGATAGATTCATCACCCAAAGACTCCCTATGCTGTGGAACAAAATCCCGGTTTATGTGAGGCAGAGCACCGCTGGCCTTGTTCAAGAGGAATCTTGACCAATGGATGGGAGATCGCAGATACACCCCAGGGGTTACCTCAGTGTCACTGCTCGACAGAGGCACAGCAAAATAATGGGCATAGTTTCTCCAAACTAAAGGGGTGGCGTAAGCCACAAAACTATGGGCTAGGCTTATAAATGCCCTCGGGCAGATAGCCTAGTATGAACCTATGAACCTATGAACCTATTTCTGCTATTTACTAAATATCACATCTCATAATAATAGTGGAGTAGCCTTTGATATTCCCCAGACTTGTGTATTGACGCTAGTGCTAAGTAGAGCATTATGTAACTTGTGTAACTCTTTAGATAGGGATTCTAATCTCACAGCAGTCAAGTTATATGTGTATATTCATGTAAACCTCGCTGACCCTCTTCAAGTGAAACTTTGATAAGTGAAAGGGAAACCACAAATTTGTCCCAGGTGTTCCACCTGTGTCCCTCGCTGACAGGGGTGACAGGTGCTATGATAAACTCTTGGATAGGCTTGTAAGGGTGCCAGAGCCTTTAGCTTAGTAACCTCCTATGATTCTATGATCCTATGATTCTATGTGTACATCCTGTCTCTTATGTTTATTCTCTGACTGTACAGACTTCCTTTGATTATATCAGTAAATGCCAAAGAATTACTATACCCAGTGTCAATCAGTGTTATCTCCTTCTGACTGTCCAGCAGAATTCCTTCCTCAAAATGATGGAATGCCTTGTGGACTTTACTGTAACATATGCTTAGAGCAATATCAGGTGATATACCTACTTTGGGTCTATATCACGTGATCCAACAGTGAAATGTTCGAAAACATAATAATCGACCCCTAAATATCGAACCGTCAGAATGTCGAATGGTTCAATGGAGATCGCTGTACAGTGTGGACATGGAAGTTTTCCATTGTCTGCACTGTAGTGCGATCTTGGAGTTGGTATATTTAAGTAGCAGGGGTGTGGGTGTGCAGGGGGGCTTGCCCCTCTGCTTAGAACATTTTAATGCCTTGTTTGGGTGGGTTTTTTTTTTTTTGCCGTTCGACATTACAGCGTTTCAATATTTTGGGGTCGATTATTACGTGTTTGAACATTTCACTGTTCGATCACATAATATAAATGCCCTACTTTCACTGTAATGGTAGCAAAGAACTGGTAATAAGGCACTCAAGTGGGGTCTGAAAAAATGATTCTGTGACGTGGTCTTGTTACATAAGGACTTTTCAGTCTGATAATTCCTGGATAAATGAGAAGAAAGTCAAAGAATTTGCATAAAATGTTCTCAACCCATATGATTGTTGCATGTTTTGTCGTGAGGCTGTGAACCTCATACCCCGGCACTTCCCTCCAATAGTGAGATGTCATTACACAGTCTTCATTTTCATGATTTCATCAGCTGTAAAATCTTGCATTCTTGTTTATTTGTGACATTAGCCTTTCATACATGTAAAGGTTAATGTTTTTTTTTCTGGGCATATCTCCTGCTTTAAAAGTAAGGATTCTAAACTAGTATCGGGAACTCTCTGTAATTACATTGCATCTTAATAGAATGGTAGGATTTGATTATATGTGATGGGTGCTTCCACAGCACAGACAAACTACTGCAAGCTAGCTGGGAATTGACAGACAACAGAGACAAATGTTATAACTCTCACTGGCACTGAGTCCATTGACAAGCACATCTGCCCTTTCAAAGGACATTGGCAATGATTCAGTATCATATTTTTCTGTTAACTTTGACAGCTTACTATGTTCTGGAGTTGTAACTAGATGCACCGGTAGTAGTACTACACAATGCATAAGATTGTCACTTCCTAGGAGGTTCTCTGCCAGCTTTGTTCTATTTCTTCTAGATACTCTTCTCATTGATGTTCTGATTCTAAATGTTGGATATGTAACTAATACTGAGCTGTCCTTCAGCCTTAAATCAGGTTTCTCATCATTAGGCTGTTCTCCGGATAGGAATGGTTCTGCTCCTCCTGTTTTATTTTGCGTCTTTGTCTGCTCTTGCTAGAAGGTTTTGGTCATTATTTGGGTTTAGTTTGGAGACTTACAAATGTGTAAAGCTCCACGTTCTTTATACCATTCTATTATAATGTGGTGATTGGAGGAGTAAATATTTTGCACCATATACTAAGCTGCATATCTGCTGATATTACCAGTAGCCCAAAGCAAAACTCAAAGTCATTGTAATAACAGGAAATAACGTGCATAATGACAGGCATCTCCAAATGAAGATGAGAGTCCATGTCTTCTTAAACCACCAGGGATAGTAGTAATAATCAAATTATGTCCTGCCAGATGAAGGTAATATGAATTAACAACCAGGCTAGTAAGATTCATCAAGCCTGTACAAGTTAAAATTAAAGGAAATACTATAAGATTTGACAATGACTATTCTACATTAGTGATGTCCAAGAGAAAAGCATGGTGCCACTTGTTAAAAGCTTAAAGAACAATATTAAACCACAAATCTTGTTTCCAGCAAAAATAAAGATTCACCTTCCAGAAGGAAAGAAGATTTTTTAGCACTTTAAAATCCTAGAAAACCCCAAGAAATGGACTGGACTCTATCAATTTCTTTGAAGAGAAATGCAACAAGAGATGGTTGGTTAATAAAAGACAAAAACAGTAAAAAACCGAAGGACAAATTATAATCAATGTATTTCTTGGTTATGAACTCTTATTAATTTAAATAAGTGCTTGAAAACTTATTAACAGGTGCTGCATATTACTTTTTACAAGGTAAATCATTTCTTTCTTTCTTTCTTTCTTTCTTTCTTTCTTTCTTTCTTTCTTTCTTTCTTTCATTTCCTTACTTACTTCAAATGGTTACTACTTCCCTTTCTAAAATGTTAGCGTTTGATTATTTTAGTTATATATGAAAATAAAGCCACTTTAGAGTTTAAAGGGTTAAACTATTCATGTTATTAAAAATTAATAATTATTATGATGAAACTTATATTAGGTGCACACTTTCTGATATCTTGGCATAGCTGAGTAATGTACTATTAAATATAATACAAGATACAATACAAGATACAACAAACGACACTAAAGAGGCATGTTAAGTTACATTCTGGGTTCTTAAAATGGTCCAGTAGTATACTACTGATAGTATACTTGATATGCAATAGCACCCAGGAAAGACATGCTATGTTATAAACAAAGTATAAAAATATAGTTTTTTAATATACAAATGTTATTATTGGAATGATATCAAATACTCAGAGTAACACTCACAATATTACAAGTTAAACCTGGATCACACATAACTATCATCCTTTTAATGCAAGTTTATATGTTATGTCTCCTTTAAAAAATGGCAGTCTGCTTTTTATTAAACATCTCATACAAATAGTGCTTGCTAAATCATAAAATGTTATTTATTTGTGTGCAATACATTTTTGGTGGTTGGAATGCTTTGAGATTGTTTTTGTTTGCTTTTTTTTTGGTGGTTTGAAGAGGTTTAAGGGATTGATATGTAGTGAGGTGGCTTGCAGTCACTTGCAAATATTTTTGTGTGAATTGTAAATGATGGATTTTTTATTTTCAAGCTCTTATCATGAAAACCAACTTGAAACAACTTAGAGTCATGAGTACTTTTGTGATGCTGTGGGAGTTCTGAAAATTCTAATAACTGTCCAGGTTACTTCTTCCTGTCTAAAAGTAAGTAATCATAATATTTTGAATCATATGCTAAGATGTCAATGAATACAAGTTATATAATAAGCAAAAGATAGTGAATTGCATTCTAAACCACTGTCAGTTATTAAATAGCTCTGAATGTTTGCAGTAGACCAAAAGGAAAGTTTATATTACTAGCCTATACAATGACACTTCTGAGAAAAAAAATAGGATTGTGATTCTCTGTTATTGTCCATTTTTAATGATAACAAAACTTAGTATCTCAGATCAATTTATTATTGAAAGTTTGAATCTTAAAAGGGAAGATTTTTCATATGTTTGTTCAGATACTATTAGACATAACATTTAAGGGAAAAAAAAAGGACTGATTCTAACAGTAGTACTAGATTAAAGAGTATCAAATATACAAGGGTATATATAAATGTTCTATTATATGACACTCTACACTAGGTTTATAGCTAAAATATAAAACCTAGTAATATAGTAATAGTACAAGATGAGGTATAGAAATAGAGAGATCAGAATAAGTAAGTACTGTATGTATATAGTTTGAGAATATAAACACGTCTACAAGGGTGGGAAGCTGGCATAGTGATTAAGGTGTTCACATTATAGGTAAAGGTGGAGAGCTTGATTCTCACATGAGATAATTGGTTGGGCTTGGAATGGCCACAAGAAGAGTTAGTCTGGTACTAATTTCTTAATTTATGATCTTATGAACAACTTTACACACAGTAAATAAAATAGAAAAAATATAAAATCATCTGATCTATAAATTAAGGGTCTATATCAGAACATCAAAGTATTAAAACTTTGAATGTTCTGATATCGAACACTATTCAGCGAACGCTAAGAATAGCAAAGCTGCAGAACAGCAAATTCTTTCCTTGGGAAAGAATTTGGTTGGCCGTTTCTGTGGCTTCGCTATTCTTAGTGCTGTGGTGGAAAGTTATGGGTTGGGTTCAGGTAAGTGTGCGATTGTTTGTACGTTAGGGTTAGGGGCGGGTTAAGTGAATTAGGGTTAGGGCGTGGTTTAGGCATGTGTACGATAGTGACAGACTTTAGGGTTAGGGGTGATTTAAGTGAGTTAGGATTAGGGCGTGGGTTAGGTGAGTGTGCAATAGTGATGGACCTTAGGGTTAGGGTTTGGGTTAAGGCAAGTGGGTAGATAGTAGTGTATGTTTAGTTTAGTGTAGCGTTAGATGTAGGAATTTAAGTGTGTGTGGTTGCTGTTTGTTTGATGTGCTTGTGTTGTGTGTATGTGTTCGGAGCAGCAAATTTTTTCCATGGGAAAAATTTGCTGTTCTGAATGTTCGATATTTTCATGTTTAGATGTTTTGGGGCCGATGAAATAGTGTTCACTATTTTCATCTTTTGATAACGTGATATAAATGCTAAATTAATAAATATGAAAATAACAACTGTCTTCTTCCCTATAGTAGACCAGGGAGATAATGTGAGGTACAGGGAAAGATGATTATAGAGTTATTCAGTTTGGTCAACTTATAATAAAGTTTCTGAACACCTGTTTAACTTTTCTTATTCATAATAACTCACTGATGGGCTTTTTTAAGATGATGCATACTAAAATGAGACAGATTAATATAAATCAGAAGCATGAGCTAAGCTTTGTTAGTCTAATGGAAAGTTTGAGAGGTAGTTTATTCATCTTTTTCAACAAACTAGGAATATGTTATTCCATGTTAGAATGTTTTAGGGTTATATCATTAGGTTATTTTTTATTTGTTTCAAAAGTTTTGTCCATAGCTGAAGATTTCATATTGTTATATATAAAGTATATAATACGTTCTGTACATAAATGCGATTTTATTATACTTATGTTTTTTTCTCTCTTATATAAATGTCTGATTTTTAGATGTACATCTATTAATATTAATATCCTGAATAATCCAGTAAAGAGAGGGAGTCTGTTCAAATACTTGCAACTACATAAAGCTCAAACAGTATTTCTACAGGAAACACATTTACTTAATAAAGATGTAAATAAACTTTCATCAGAGAATTATTTGGTTTTACCAGGGTTTTGGCTTTTGAACTAAAAGAAGGGGCACCCTTATTTTATGGAAGAACCAGGAATGCCTAAAATAAAAGATACCTGCGTTGATAAAAATGGTATGTTAAGCATCATTATAACTGAGTGAAACAAAAAATTATATACATTGATGAACTCTTATTAGATTCCAGGGGTTTGAAAAATTACTTTTGACACTATAGTCTATTACAAGAAAGGTAAAGTCATAATGGCTAGTGATTTTAATTGTATTTTATCAGACAAAGATTCCACTGCAGACAGAAAGCTGAGAATCACATCTTCAGCCAAACAATTAATGAGTTTTGTAAATTTAATGAATTTAAAGGGTATATATGAGCTAAGGAAAACAAACTCACATCAATTTGCCCATTATTCATATAGATATGGAACACAAACAAACATTGATAACATTTTTGTCTCAAGCAATCTGCTATAACATATCAGAGAGGTTTCAATAGTTTCATGTCCATTATCAGACCATAATGCTATAATCTTTAATGTTATTTTAAAAACTGATACTCTAATACATCACAAGAGATTAACAATGTACAATATTAAAAGGGTTTAAGGATTGGTATGTTAAAGAGATAAAAAAATACCTGGAAATAAACACAAATGGTGAATTATCTGACACTGTCCTGTGGGACTCACTAAAAGCTTAATTACATGGAAGATTTACAAGCTGGTATCTTAGTAAAACAAAATAATGGGACAACGAATTGAATACACTACAAGCCAAAATAGACACACTAAAGTTAAATAGAAAACCAAATGACATTATCAGTCAGTCTAAACTTAAAAACTTAAATACAAAATATGTTGAAATTCTAAATCATAAAGTTTCAATAAACCTGGAAAAACACAAACTTCAGACATATTCAGTAAACCCTTTAAGCTTGCATTAACTCGCTCTTAGATCAAAGAAAATGAATAAACTAAAGCATATCAAAGAACTTACATATAAATAATAAAAAAGAATGTTGAACAGATATTAAAGGTATTCTTGATGGCTTTAAAATATTTTTTGAAACTATAAATAATAATTTAAATAACCTAGATAATGATTATATAGTTGAAACTTTTCTAAGGGAAAATATAAATAATAAATCAACAAGTGAACAAATAAAAAATTGACAGACCATTCACTTTAACAGAAATAAAAGATTAAATAAAAAAGTTAAAAAATAATAATGCTCTGGGCTTAGATGGTCTTATACCAGATCTATATAAAATACTACCATATGAATCAGTTAAAATATTAGATAAGGTCCATAGAGAAATAAAAACAGCTACTGAAGTCCCCCCCATCATGGAACTATTCCCTTATATCACCTATTTTAAAATAAGATAAGGATCTTACAAATGTTCATCATACAGACCCATTTCACTTTTAAATGTGGACTACAAAATGTTTATGCCCATTTTAGCTAAATGAATTAATCTATTATACCTAAACTAATTAATAATGTTCAAACTGGGTTTATTTTAAATAGAATAGCACAGGATAATATAATAAGAATACATACATTAATAGACTATGCAAATAAAATTAAAAAGAGCTTTCTATCATTAGTCTCGATTTAGATAAGGATTTTGCCTTAGTTAATTTGTTGTACTTGTTTAAAACACTTAAAGTGCATAATTTCTCACCTGAGCTAATTGCATTAATTTCTAAGTTATACAATAACTTTTGTGCTTATGTTAAAATGGGTTATTTTTAGATTGCAAAAAGGCACAGAACAATGCTGCCCATTATCAACTTTACTTTTTGCATTATCTATAGAACACTTTGCTAATAGTATTAGATCCAATAAGAGCATTAATGGTATCAAAATAAAAGAAGATTTTGAACTAAAGATTCAGCAATTTGCTGATGATATTTTACTAACAATAGGAAATATAAAAAATTCATTAGAACATATAATTAGTTCTGTGAGTCAGTTTGAAGAAATCTCAAACTTAAGACTTAAGACTCAATCATAATAAAACAAGTACATTATTACAAAATGTAAAAAGCCATGCAAAAATATTCTAACTTTAATTGCAATAGCAACCAAATGAAATACCTTGGTATAACCATTATGTCTAACAGCAAAGAAATGTTACAAACAAACTTTCAACAGGATGTTGATAAAATTTTAAGTTTAGTCACAAATTGGAACAAGTTTTTCTTTACTATGGAAGAACAATTAATGCTTATTAAGATGGTAATTCTCCCTAAAATATTGTGTATCTTACAATCTTTAGTACTATCTCCACCAAAAAGTGATGAAGAAGACCGCATTTAAAAACTCTCTGCCAGTAACGGTTCATTGAAAGTTCTGCAGTGTAGTCCACTGCACTGAAATGCATGAAACGCAGATCTAGGAAAGAAAAAAAGATCCTCCTCACTAATGCTGCTGCTTCTAACTCAAAAAAGCCAAGGCAAGAATGGAATTAAGATATTGGCTGTAGCTGTGTTTAAAGGGAATTAAGCAGCCCTCCAAGTATGCTTGTATCCAATAAAAAAATAAGTTAATTCTTTCTGTCTGAGGTCCGGTCACTTCCTCCTCCATACAAACTGTAAAATGGAGTTGCACCACAACATTTACACATACACCTCCCCTCCTCAAGCAGCGATGCCAGTGAGCAGATAAAGCAATGTGATAATTAACTACTGTGACAACTCTGGCATTCCTGCTTGGTGTGGGGAAGGGATGGCAACTTAAAAATATATATTTTTTGAAAACCGTTTACATTTTACAACCCTCTTGCTAGTCACAGTGAATACTGTAGTGTACACAGTATGTGCCTGCCAGTGTCCTGGAAACAAATACATTATTTAATAAAGTTAAGCATTTTTTTTTAATAATATAATTGTATAATAGCAATAATCCATGACTGTTTGTGGTTATATCAGAATTTACCCACGACTGGCTTTGTTTAATCATGCAGGCTTTGCCCTCATGCTCAAGCCACACCAACCTTTTGTAAATCTTAATATACCCATTCCCAGTCCTGGGTTATTGCTTAATCATTCATTCCTTTATTTATTTATTTATTTATTTATTATATTTGCTTAATGCGAATATCTTTCTGAAAACAGCCCGTTTTATCTTCACAGTATGAACCATTGTCATTCACAATATTTATTTATTTATTCACAGTATTATTATTATTTATTTATTTGCTTGTTTATTTATTTATTCATTTAAAATTAACATCTACACACTTTAGACATAGTGCTTTGTATTATATTGCAGAATTTATCATTAGCTTTGTAGAGCTTCATATTGTAAGTTTGCACTGGGAACTTTAAGTATTCAAACAAATGTACCAGTGGATTGTGATGTCATACACTGTTTTATAAATATTTAATGTTTAGTTAGATGTATATACAGGCGGTTTAGAGTACAGCTTTTTAAGAACACAGTCTCATAATATATACTGTTTTTTTTACTTAAAAAAAATTTCATGCTCTCTGCCACTTTTAATATAACAGGTGACAATGGTGTGTGTGTTAACCAGCAAGCAAGCTTCGAAAGGTTTTTTAAAATTTTTTTTTGTTTTTTTTTTTAATGAGAGTCTGAAGAAGCCTTTTTAAAAAGCGCCACTGAATGGAAAAAAGCTTTTTTTTTTTTTACGTGTGTCAGTGTATGATTTGGATTTGAATCAACTTTAGTTTTTTAGCCATTTTTACATCATTCAGAGGTGTTGGGATTGTATTTATATGTATTTATATTCCAGCGTGAGTTCCAAAGCAGCAGCTGCTGCTCTGTATTTGGGGGTATTTATTTATTCAGTTCATTGAATGGGAATGTTCAACTGAGAATCTGTCATTTTCCAGGGAGACAGGTAGAAAAACTTCAAAGTAAAAATGGAAAATCACAGTTAGAATTAATATTGAATATCAGTATAAAGTAGTAATTAACAACTGCAGGTAAGTTAGTAATCAGGACACAGAGGAATGATGCATAAGAAGCATCTAGGTAAACATGTACAATGAACAGCCTGACTAACGTGGGTGTCTTACTTACTAACTAAAAGCAACAGCATGCAGTGCAAAAATCAGTAAGGTGAAGTAGAATTACATTTTGAATCAAAATGCCCTAATTAGATAAATAATCAATTGCAAGAAAGGTAAATCAACAATGTACTTCAGACATTTGCCAACATATGTTTAGCATGCAATTCATTAAGTTATACCACAAAATGAACTCACTGCCTAGTGAAATGCTAATTTAACATGTGCTGTGAATGCAAGGTATATGTATAAAAATGCTAAAATACGTATAGTGTCAGCCACAATACTGGAACAATTATCCTTCTCAGTGTCAGTCATACAGACCAAAATGTTTATTTGTTATAAGTTAATTATTGCTGGAGCATTTGTACTTCATAGTAAATCTACAAAATAGTGCAATGTATATTATTCACAGTGCAACCCACGTAATTCTTAAACATTTATTGTTCATAGCATTGACTAAAAACACTTAATGAAATGATTACACTTCACTGTATTAAGTACACAATACTGAAATGTATATCTTTCAAAGTATCACCTACAAAACACTGGAACTCTTACAGTTCACAGTAACTTCACATTGCTGAAATTATTTGTTATAGTATTAACTGTACAGTGCTACAACATCCATAATTTACAATATCAACAACACAGTGATGTAATACTATTCCGTCACAATGTCAACCATACAGTATTGCTATACCCATTACAGATAGTATCAGCCACACAGTGCTCATCCTTCACAATATCACAATCCTGCAATACTCATCCTTGGCACTATCAGCGACACAGTGCTGTAATACTCATTATTCACACTATCAGCCACACAATACTGTACTACTCACCTTACGCAGTACCAACCACATAATGCTGAAATACTCATTCTATGCAATATCAACCAAACAATGCTGTAATACTCATTCTCTATGGTATTAACCATATAATGAGTGTCAAAACATTATGCTTTGCAATGCATTGGCCTTTCAGTGCTGTACTTATACTGCATAGTATAAGCCACATAGTGATGGAAAACTCACGCAGTATCAGCCACAGAAAGTCACAACACTTATCATTTAGATTATGCATATATGTATTTCAGCTACCATCTTATTAACCCCGTGATGATGCCTGTATTCTACACTTTTCCTATGCATTTCCCACTCTGTTCTCTCTCTTACCCTCCAACCCTGCCTTCTTCATAACACCTCACTTCTTTCCCTTTGTATCTTAAACCCTCCACCCATTTACACCCTCCAATTCCCTGGGCTGTCACTGAAATGTGTCCATAATTGATCAACTACCCCTGTTAACAAACAAATATGCATACATACATACATACATACATACATGCATACATACATACATACATACATACATACATACATAAGTAAATAAATAATGCTGTGCAGCATCAGCCATTTGCCACACTTATCCATCAGATTATGTATGAATGTATTTCGGCTACAATCTTATTAACCCTGTGATGTCCATATTCTACACATCTTCCTATACTCTTCCCTGTGTGCGTATTATTAGTTCAGCACTTTGTGGCCGGTGCTGTGAAGCATAATGCTGTAACACTGTGTGCCTGATATTGTGATGTTTACCCTTAAAGGACTGTATGGATGATACTGTGGAGAGCAAACATACCACCTTTGTGTGGTGGCTACTATGAAAGATGAGTATTACAGCATTATTTGTTAAGCATGTGTGTATTCATGTCTATTTCCTTGTTAACTGGAGTAGTTGACCAATCCCTTATGGACACATCTCAGCCACAGCCCAGGGTTTACGGCAGAAATGAAGGGATAGATACAAAGATGCAGTTCAATCACATGGTAGGATATAACAATATAAAAGGTAGATTATAAACAATAATATTTTGTGTGCAAGACAGTGAAAGAAGTCAGTATATTCTGGAACGAAATTAAACAATACAATATAGAGCAACAATAAGTAGAGTGAAAAACAATAATATGATCCACATGAGACAAAGAACAATAAAAAGAAGTACATATTATGGACAGTATAGACAGTCATGGTATTTACAAAATGTCTAATGTCATGCAGGTAAGAAATGAAGAGTATAACAAAGAAAGAGTGGTTGGGCAGAGTTGGAACTGGAGGATGTGAAGGAGTAGAAGGCTATAGATTTAAAGGGAGAGGGATGACGTGTTATGAAAAGGGCAGGGATGGAGGGTAAGAGAGTAAAGGATTGAAGAGACAGGGAAATGCAAAGGAAGATGTGTAGAATACACACATCATCACAGGGTTAAAGATAGAAGCTTGGTTGTAGCAAATTATTTAATGGGGGATGATCAAAGCATGTGCAGATACCCCTGAATTTTAACTGGGTGAATATTAGTTCTCAGTGTGTGTTCTAGTCATGTACACAGCTAATTGTGGCAGGGTGTGATCCATATAAGGATGAAGAAGACATGCACAGTGTATGACAACCAGGTAAAGCAAGAACAGCAAACTAATTACAATATCAATGATACACTATATGAACATGTTCACTATCAGTTAACTAGTGACTTTCATTTTGTTTTCAGAATCTCGTTCAAACTGCTGTCCTAAAGACGATCCACTTAGATTATATAAGTGCATGCAGGGTACAGCTAAATGTGTGGTACATCATTTCAACATAGGGACATTTGTGAGTGAGATATACAGACTTGGAAATTGGAAGGTACCATTTAAACGTCAGCTGATCTAGTGTTAATATTTATTCTCTTTGTTCTTTTGCAGCCATGCGTGCACCATATATTTTTATTAAATTAAAGCTTCTTTTGTCTCAGTGAATGAGCTCTTGTCCAGAGTTTCTCAGAAAAAACTCATAGTTCTATGACAATCCTTGCACAGGACAAGCTTACTACTGCAGTCAGTACAATAACTTATAATATCCACCAAACATAGATGGCTCACTGCCTTTTTCCCATCTTTTGTTTGAAATCACTGACTTCACTTCCACTTTGGTTTTTAAATGGCTTTAAATGTGAAATAGTGAAAGCTGAAATATGACAGACTCATTATGTTTGTGTAGGATATATTAAGACTGATTTAACTAAGCAAGCAATCCTAGAATCTGTTTAAAATGTTATAATAAATCAATGAATAATGAAAGAAAAAAGACAATTCAAAAGGAATGCAGGACTTCAAGTATTCAAGGGGAAGCAGTAAAAATACTGACTGACTGTCTAAACTGCAGTTGGCATTCCTTAAAAGCACACAAACATGTACACTAACCCATCTTTGTTCTTTTATATTTAAGCAATAAACATGTTTGCAGTATTGTATTCTATTTACCACTCAGAACTGAAAGCTTGATTCATTTTTTTCTCTGAATGATAGCTTCTTACATTGTGCAACAATGATATTATTAATTTTTCAGTGATTGTGAGATCAAATTGTGAAATATTTTTTTTCCAATAGCCAGTGCACTTTTACCTTATACATGATCAGGTTTTCATAATCTGTTGACTAGGTGATAACAAAAGTAGCAGTTTTTCTTACATCAGAAATGAAAATTTGTATACCTTCTCTTTCCAGGGTGCTTCTTTTGGCACGAAACATTTCATCTAAGAAAACCATGATAACTACATTCCATCTATACTTTCCATGTGGTCATGAGGCCAGGAAATAGAAGCACTGCCGATCATCTTTGCTGAGTTATTTTTCTAAGGCAGCACTGTAAGTTAACTTTTAATTTGCAGTAAGCATCAGAAACACATCCCTTCCATTCTCTTTTGGATATTATTTATGCCTACACACACACACACACACACACACACACACACACACACACACACACACACACACACACACACACACACACACACACACACACACAATCCAAAGCCATAGTTGCTGCTACACATTTCATGTTTGTAGGTCTAGGAAAAATGCACTGTGCCTTTGCTCATATTACTTAATACACATATGACTCCTCCATTTTGTTGGTTGCATATGACATTATTACAGATGCATATTCCACAACTAATGCGAACTGTCTGTAAACAAATTCTACATGCAGAGATGCTATCTAAACTATATAATACATTTAAAAATATATACAATGTAATGTACAATGCATAACTGAAAAAATGCAGGGATTATGTTACACAACAGATATATTCTCTGCTGCTGCGGACTGGCCAGGAATCAAACATGTAAGCTAGCATGGTTACAGTTTTGGTGCCATTGAGTACCTTTGCACTAAATTACCACAATACTGTTTTGTTACTGACATTTGTGATTAAAATATAATTTGCATGGTTCATTTCTGCCAGTACTGATTTAATATCCACCAGTATATCCAAGACTGGGAACTTGACTGTAGACAAGAACAACAGGTATCCTAATTAACAACACAACACAACACAATTAAATATAGAACAGGAATCCTAAGGGTATGCTTCTGAAACTGTTATTTATTTATTTATTTGCATTTTGTTTTCCAGGAAAGTCTACTGGGCCATTCAGAGCCCATTTTAAGTGGAAGCCCAGGGAGAAAAGCTCCTCAGTAAATGAAATTAAAGATGAACATTGAGAGTACTATTCAGAAGTATTTACAACAAAGGTAAAATAGTTAACAGTTAGTTGACTCATTGGTGGAAAAAATTAGCAAACAAGTAACAGCAAAGTAAAAGAGTAACACTGAATGAGTCTTCAAAGTATTCGAGTTGTGAGGATTTTCACCCAACAGTGGTTTGCTAAATTTTAAATTCAGGTTTTCTTTTATCTTAAGTGCACCTCACTTGACTTCTTGAAATTTGTCAAATACACACACACACACATACACACACACACACACACACACACACACACACACACACACACACACACACACACACACACTGTTTAAGGTATTATGTCAGCTGGTATGCAGTTTTACATGGATAAATCTTGTTTATAGTGTAATCAGGAGCAGCAAAAACTAAACATGAGAGGAATAAGGTGAGGCAAACGGCAACACATATTACACTGTGGTCTAACAACAGAAATAAATATTGTTTTAGCAATGTAAGCCTAATGTAATGTACATAACTAGAAATAGTATTTTGATTTCTGACCACAAACATTTAGCAAAATTTTAATGAGACCGGATATGGGAGAGAGAGAGAGAGAGAGAGAGACGGTGCTGTCAAACTAGAAATCACATGCTCACCTAGAAACAAGAAGTCTTTATATGAACGGTGAGCAACAGGACAAGCATGTCAGTATGAAACACTTGGTTTAAAGCCAGCAATAAGTTTCAGATGCTGGTACCTAGATCTTTAGCTTTTTTGTCTTATAGCTCCTTGTTAAAAGTTTATTTTTTAGATTATTTTTGTCTCCACTGCCTGCCAGCCATCTGACTTCCTGTGACCTGACCAGCACATTCATTCTTCTTTGGATAAGAGCCAGTTGTGAAAGTCCATCATTCAGTTAATCATTATAGTTTTCTGCACTCCATGATCAGTGATGCACACAGTTAGGTGAGAGTCAAATATTTTCAATGAAGCCCCTGAGCTCCCTATTAAAATATTGCAACTCGCAATGTTAAGTCCCAATACACTGAAAAAAAGGCCAAAAATGCAACAGGAAGAGCAAATATCAAATGCCGCTCTTCTCTTTTAAACTTGTTTTTTTTTTTTTTTTTTTTTTGCAGTGGGAGGGCAAGCTCCAATGCACCCCCTCCCTCCTACTTATATAGATTCTGCAATAGGCAGCACAGTGGTAAAGAGGTTAGTATTGTCACCTCACAGCAAGAGGTCCTCTGGTTTGATTCTCAGCTGGGGTGCTTCTGTGTGCAGTCTGCATGTCCTCTCTGTGTTCGCATGAATTTCCTCCGGGTGCTCCAGTTTCATTCCAAAGACATGCATTTAGAGCATTCCCTAGGCCTCCTCTGAAAATGGGCTCTGTCATGTTGCACTTTCCCGGTAAACAAATGTTAAATAAATAAATACGTAAATATCAACTTTGAGATTGCCATATCTCATAGAAAAGGAAATATTTTGAGTAATGGTAATCTTACACCATTATATCTATGTCCAGACCTTTGTCCATTTAGTCTTCATATTACACACCTCAAATTTCAAATGGTTACCGTACTACTTTAAATACCTGACTATAACACCTAAACTTTGCTGTATATGTCAATACAACTGAGAACATAGTTTCCTTCCTGTCGCAAAGACAGGTGAGCCAGTGTCAGCCATTTACTTCTACCCTACCCCATCTGCACCTTCACTGTTGGGTCAGCAGTTAATCCCTGGTCATCTGGATCACAGGGCTTCATCCCTCTAGACTTTAAGAGCCAGCATCATCATTGGACATACTTGACTTTCGCTTTGTTAACATATTAATTTTTTATTTCTTGTATTTAATATCTAAGGATAGTTTTTTTATTAAAAAGTTTTATCTAAACATGTTGACTTGAATATGATATGAAGTTTTTTAATTTAGTAAGTGCACTTTAAATGTTTTCTAGGCTCATTGAGATGTCGCAGTGATTGGTCAATGAAATGTATTTAACCCAGCTGATAATTGTATGTAGTGTTCTGAAGAAGTCTACTTATTGTAGATGAAAGCACTTAACCCGTTATTTATTTGTCAATAATACAAGTTTTAACTTTAGTTTGTGTCCAGTTTGTGTTGTTCTGCAACCTTTTGGGACTGTGATACATCAACAGCGATATTTTCATCTTTTGTGTGTGTTCAATTCTTGCTTGAATGAGTTATGCATAACATAAAAAAAAAGAAAGAAAAGAAAAAAGTTCCAAGAAAGTATGACTTGTGATTCAGAAGACACATTTGACTTAGTCAGTTACAGAACTTTTAAAAACATAGTTCTGTTTGCTGTCTGGGATTCTAACACATTCAGAGTAATGTCTATGTTAAACTGGCTGTTTAGGAGATATGGTAGCTTGGTATGGCAATGCATGACAGGACAGGATTGCATAGTGCTAGAAAGGTAGTGTAGACTGGACACATATGGCATGTAAAGTGAACAGGCTTAGGGGTGGACATAAGCAAATCTACATCTGGGGTGGCTCACTGGTGTATGTGTAGGTGATGGGGCTGTAACAGACAGCAGGGGAGGGAGCTGAAGGGTGCACATAGGTGACAAAGGGTGTGTATTGTGCAGCTAGGTTTTACAAGTGTTGACATCCACAACAGATGTCCCATGGTGGAGCAACAGTTAATGCCACTAAAACATCCATTTTGCATGATATACATACTAATTAGGCTATATTCTACCAACTTTTATGACCCGCTATGATGTTATGTCTCACAGGGGCGATTCAAAGTCCCATATAAATAGTGAATCACAGGCTGCCATATCAGTTTGCTGTATATTAGCAGCTGTGGCTGCTGATGTCACTGCTTCACAAAGAATGCCTATCTGGTGTTTTCTGCCTTCAAGGTGATGGACCTCCTACAAAGAGCACCACAATTACCCATTCTAAAGACTTAAACCTTACCTGTGATATAAATAGGACCTGCTGGGCAGACAGGTATGTACCTCAGAGACTACCCCTTCTCTGGAAGAGGCTCCCCCCATCCATGTGAAGCAGAGTTCCTCCCTAACCCAATTCAAGTGTAACCTGGACATTTGGATAGGGAACAGGAACTTCATCCCTGGTTTGGCACATATGTCTCTAGTGGACACAGGCAGCCTGTAAATGGTTTATTTCACAGGCCCCTGTTTGTAAATGCTTTATCTCCCAAGCCCTTGCCTACACTTATCAATGGTACCAGAACTTATCAAACATTTGGAATAAATGGCTAGGCTTAAAAAGGGCCTTGTGGTCATTAGCTTAGTAAACACCTATGAACATAAAAATACATGACAGTGCTTTCTTAAGTATGTTCGATGCACCTGTCTGGAAGAATCCCTTGTTTAAGACAGGTGACCAGTGAATAGATTGGATTGCATGGTATGAAAATAGAATAGTTTCACCTTCACAATCACTTCAAGAATCAGGCTGAGTTGGGATTTTTCAAGATGGCTACATACTGATCGACTGGTTGATTTGAGCTCTCCCAGTGTGAAAACAGAAACTGTAAAAAAAAGGGCCACTGAAACAGTCAGTCAAGGTAAAATGTAATTACTGGCTACCAATTACACTGCCTAGATGCCAGCAAAGAAGAAATTTGGAGAACCTGAGAGAAAATCAACCACAAAAGGTGGAAAAGAAACTACTGGCTGAGCAAAAAGCAGTTCAGATTTCAGCTTTGGTGCAGGAGATAGGTTCCAGTAAGTCAGAGGGAAAAAAATAAATCAATTGTACTCAGAGGTGTTTAAAAATAAATGAAGCACTGAATGAATACATCAAGTCAATAACACAAGGCTTTAAAAATAGAAGATTTAACTAGCTAATTAGACAAACTGATAAAACTGAAAAAATCAGAGTTTGAAATTAAGAAAAGGGTGGCTGAACATGAGGTTTTTTGAGAAGAGCTGTTTTAAAAAAAATGCATTCATTTATTATTTATTATATTTGTTTACTGGGGTGATCCAACTCTGTAGAGCCCCTTTTCAGAGAAAGCCCAGGAAGAAAAGCTTTGCATGAAATTACAGAAAACAATAAGCAATATTTAACAATACAATTTTCAAACAATTGTAAATAAAATAAGCAGAAATTCAACAATTTATAAATACATATGAGGAACATACATTAAGCAAAATTTAACAATAACTACACCTTAGGGTGGCAGAGTGGCACAGAGGAAAGAGATGTTGCCTCACAATAAGAGGTTCTCTGGGTCAATTCTTGGCTGGGTGCCTTCTGTGTGAAGTCTACATGACCTCCCTGTGTTCATGTGGGTTCCCTGTGGGTGCTCCAGTTCCTCACACATTCCAAAGACATGCAGTAGGTGGATTGGACACTCTAAATTGATCATAGGTGTGACTGTGCATGCAAGTGAGTAGTAAGAAAGAACTACTGCAGCAGGATTAGACATCTGGTGGTGTAAGCATTGGCTAGATGATTGTTACTGTTGAAGTGCCAGCAAACTCATGTGCAAAAATAGGAAAAAGGATTTGTGAATGAATGGATAAAATATTAGTAGACTTTATGTAATAGAAGATAAGTAATGTAAAGTAAGATAAGATAGGTAGAAATATGGATATAAAATAGCCAGAGGAGATGATGAAGTAATGAGAGAGAGAGCATAGAATATCAGCTGGGGTTAAAAAAAGCCAAAGGAGTCAATATAGGATTAAGTGAGAAGAAACAGTATTTTCACTAAGGGTGGAACAGGGACAATATCATTTATCTGTGAGATACATTTTTAGGTCTTTTTAAAGGATGTGTAAACAGTCTACTCTTATAGGGAATGGGCTGTCATTCTGCATTTTTGAGAAATGACATGAAAGTAGTTTCCTGATGTTTATTTGTTTACACTTAGTAAGTTTTATCACTTGATCATAGGGTTCTGTTTGGAATATAATGAGTAGGAATATTGGCCAAGCTTGGGCATCTTTCAGGGTTGTAAATTAGAGTATGCTTCATACTCGTTTGAGAGAAAAAAACAAGCAGTGTGGGAATTCTAACTAAAGGGGCTTTTTAGGGCTAAGCAATGGTGTGACCTGTATGGTATGTTCACTGCCAATGTTGCTATTTTGTTATAGAAACATTTTAGTAGCCTGATTTGGGTGTTTTTTGATTGATAAGTATGGAGGCACCGTGCAGAAGAGTTGTAAGTTGGTATGCAGCTGTATATGTACTTTTACTTCTTCAGTTAAAAATCGGTTACTTTTGTAAAGGCAACTACATTTTTATGTGTTTTTTTGACAGTTTCTTTCTTACAGTGATCAAATTTCATATTTTCATCAATTAGTACTCCTAACAGTTTGAAATGTGAAACTGTTTCAATTGTGGTATTATTGGAAAAGATTATGGTGAAGTTGGGTTTGTTGTCTTGGAATGTTTTAGGAATAAAGAGGAGAAGTTTGTTTTTTGGAGGTTCATTAGAAGTTGGTAGATATAAAGCCAAGCCTCCACAGAGAGAAGTGATTCCTGTCTTAATTGCTGTAATTTTTCAATAGTTTTAGCTGAAGGGTTGAGCATTGAATCATCTGTATACTGTATGATAGAGGCATTTTTTCAATTTATGTTGGTCATTAATGAAAATATTAAATAAGAGTGATTCTAGGATGGTGTCTTGTGGAACCCCTACAGATATAGTAAGTCTGTCTGATGTCTGTCAGATTACTAACTGTAGAGCCATGATAGTGATGGAATGTCTAGTCCAAGGGAGGAGAGTCTGTTAAGAAGTTTAGGATGGGAGACTATATAAAAGGCTTTGGACAGGTTCAATTAATTCTGCTGATAGTAGTCTGCTGGTATTGCAGTGCTTGTTAATGTGAGTACAGAAATTCAGGAGTATAATGTTGGTACTCTGGTATGAGAGGAAGCCGTGCTGGGTAGGAAAGAGTAGATTATGTTCTAGTATAGATTTTAGTAGCGGGTAATGGTTGCAGTTTTCCTAGGATTTTGGCTAGGGTATGAGGATATCAATGGGCTGATAGCTGGTAAGGTTTGTAGAGTGTCCGCCTTTGTGAAGTGGCAAAATGTAGGATTTCTTCAAGAGTAGAGGAACATAGTTCTCTTTGATGGAGAGGTTGATAAGCATGCTTATTGAGTAGGCTACTGTATTTGCTGCTAGTTTAATATATTCATCAGGAGGTTTATCTGGGATGAGAGTGATAGGTTTAAATTTGAGCAATAGTTTTTCAATGAAGGAGGTTTGTATAAGTCTGAGAGATATTTCATTTGGTTGTTGAATGGTCTGACTGTTGTATGAGTATAGAGGAAGTTGTTATGTCTTTTAAGAATGAGGCAACTGTTTTAATGAAGGTGTTGAATTGGCTAGCTATACTTTCTGTGAATTTTTTTGCCAGATTTAGTTGGGTTGTATGGCAAGGGTGGATGAGTTTATTTTTGACCAGAACATTTTGGGATTAGTATGACCTGAATTTTTTTGATTTGTGTAATAAGAACTTTTGTCTGATTTAATCTTATGTTTGGCCTGGTTTCTAAGCTGTCTGGTGTACAATGAATGATCACTTTCACACTCTGCTGTCTCCAACTTTTAATACTTTTCCCTTCTTCCACAGTTTTGTAAAATCTGGGGATTGAAATTATTTTTATTTTGCTTTCGGTGTCTCCAGGCTTTGTCTTTATTTATCATTAGTAGCTTCATTTCTCTTGTTAACCAAGGAGCTGGGTTAAATTCAACTCTTTTATTTCTAACTGGGGCATAAAAATGGTAAGGTTAGAAGAGAAAACAGGCAGAAAAAGCCTGGGATTTTCTGCTGTACCGAAGAAACTGAAAGGAACAGACTGCATTAATTTTGTGAATATTCAAATAAGCAGTGGCACTGGTGTCTCACAGCAGGATTTGTTAATTGATAAGGCACATTGTCTGTATGCTCCAACTCTGGCCATGAGAAAACAACTAAGACCTATAATAGTAGATTCACTCATACCAGCAGAAAGAGTTGCTTCTGACAAAAATATGGCAGAAGAAAAAATCATTAAGACTGGCGACAGCAGAGTCTTTGTGGAAAATGATTATTCATTGCACACCAAGCAGAAGAGAATCAAGTTTATCTCAATAATCAGGTAATGTTGAGAGGCAGGTGTAAGATTCAAGCTGCTGTATTCAGAATATCTTTTTCCGAGGAATCACAGACATTTTTGATGCAGAACAGGCTAAGGGTGAAATAAGAGGATTTATCCAGTGAAGAGATAGTCAGCAAGCAAAACGGGACTCGGCTTCTCAATCTTCTGATAAAAACAAAGCCGATAGAGAAACTTTACCAGTGAAACTTTTACCATTGTTTTAAAGAAAAATGCTTGAGAGACAGAAAAAGGCAAAACAACTGACTAGAAGAATCTAGAGTACCTTGGACTTGAACCAAAGACAGTTGTTTTGAGATGGAGATGATCAAGAAGAAGACCAGCAGCACTGAAATTAATGAAGAAAGGGGAGACTATAAAGCACCAATCATATCACAGGAATAGACATGTAAAATGTAGCCTTGCAAAAAAAGTATCTGAAAAAGACTGGTGTTTTGATGATTGTTTTATAGACTTGTGGGTAAACTGTAAAGCATAAGCCACACTTTATGTCATTAGTGTTTAGAAGAACACTGAACGGAATGAAGTAACTGTAAGTAAAACAGTTTTTGCTTTTATTAATATTTTTGCAAAACAACTTGATACAAATTGCACATTATATTGTAAATTGGTTTTGTATAATATGTAGGTTCATAGGTGTATATTAGGCAAATGACCACTAGGGCCTTTATAAGCCTAGCCATGCATTCCAAATCTCTGGCAAGTTATGATAACCTTGATAGGTGTAAGCAGGGACTTGACAGATAAAACATTTGCAAGCAGGAGCCTGGGAAATGAACCATTTACAGTTCTCCAGCCAGATGTCTAAGTTACACTTGATTTGGGTTAGGGAGAAACTTTGCTTCACATGGATGAGGAGCCTTTTCCAGAGAAGGGATAGTCTCTGGGATACATTCCTGTCTCTCCAGCAGGTTCTATTTTTATTACAGGTAAGATTTAAGTCTAGAATGGAAAATTCTGGTGCTGTTTCTTTACAGAGCTAGGGCTTTGAGGTGGTCGGCATAGGACTTGTTACTTACACCCTGTATTCTTTTAGCAAGGAAACTCTGTGGCTGTACCAATTGCTGGATGTGCTTGGCTAGATACATACCAAAGAGGGAATTGTACTCGATAATAGGTCTGACAAATGCTGACTACAGTGGAGCAATGACCTACTTGGACCTAGATGCCATAACTTTGTTTATAAGTTGTACAACATACAATGATTTCATCACTGCTGTAGACACCTGATGGTCAAAGGCTAGATTCATTCAGTAGTGATGTTTCTTATTGGGTTAGGTTCTATTACAAAGGTTTATTGTTAACTCCTAAAAATCAGAAAGATATGACTGGCAATTATAAAACTTGTAACATTCAACAGAGGTGTATAATCATTTTAAAGCTCTTCCCTGTCTTGTAAACAGCAAAGGAAACTAGAAAAGTATAATTTAGCTAAGAAAACACTTGCCTGATGCCATTTAGTACACATCTACAAATTAACCAAAACACTTTTGTACACAGGTTCCTGATGCAGAATGACTACAAAGGCCTTTGCAGATGTTTCATGTTACAAAGTTATTTTTAAGCATCTCCTGAAGAGCATCATTTGAATGTCATCTGAAATAATAACAGTTGCAGGTGAAGAACAGATCCAGACTGCTTAAGGACAACCAGAGTAGAGGAGAGTTAGCCAGGTCAAAAACAATGACAGAATTAAAAAATGCATGTGGCATACTTAAGGCGCTTCTCAAAAATGCTGGTTAAAATGTGCTCTTTGTTGAGTAGGGTCCAGAGTTTGTCTTAATGGGTTAAGTTGGTATATCCATGCATATATTTCTGTGTTCATGAACACATGATCATCTAGTAGTAGCTCTCTTGTTCAGTTGGTAGCCTGTGGCAGGAATTACCAAACAAGGAATTTCATGCAGAGACTTAGGGTTCCTATAAATATAGTTCATGTATGTACTGGGCTGGGTAGGTCAGTAATGTGCAACTACAACTCTTGCAAGAAAACATTTTTGACTGCCTATGTAGACAGCAGTATTTTATGTGTGAGATGGGGAGTCTTATTAGTGATTGCTGTATATGGTAAAAATATAAAAGTAAGCAAGTATGTTTCCTTAGTTGTAAGATATATAGGCTTTACACTGTAACAAGATAAGAAAGAATGAATAGACAGAAAGTTAAAGTTAATATAATGCTGTGATCTTGGGCTATTGGGATGGAATATAAAAGTATATTTATCATATAATATTTACAATTAATATAATACTTTTCCCTGTTTTACAGTTGTGGATGTTTAGATTAATGTCCTTGGTTTAAGCCATAGACAAAGTATTTTTTAAACAAATATGTCTGAAAATAAGACAGAATGATGAAAGACATGGAAATAGTAGTCTTTTGTATTTGCAAAGTTATTTACTTTTTTCTCAGAAAATGCTCTCAATGGGAGTCAAGAAGTCTACAGGTGTAGATAGTTAACCATGAGAAATGTGGTCAGCATGTTTTGACTGAAATTTACAAAGATTTGTCATCCATTTGCAAAGTTACTAGTTGTTTTTTATCATTGTCGGTTGCTTTTACTTGAAGATGAACTGTCTGCAGGTGCAAGCAATTATACAAGACAGCTGAATGCTATTTGCTGAGAAAAGGGTACCAAGTAAAGTGTAATTGATGTTCAAAAGTACAGTGGCAAGCAGTTCAGTCTTCAGTGAAAAATGAAGTTTGAAATTATGGGAGGTAAATAAGTTATCTCCCCAAAAGCATTAATACAATAATGCATTTTAGTATAACAGTGCACAATTTATTTATTTAAAAGTAGACTATTCATTTTTTTCTTAGTGTTAAATGTTGATGTTTATTAAAAGCATGCACATTATTTTTCACATTTGGGATGGGAATAATGATAAGAAAAGAAAGAACAGATAGCAATCAGTGCACATGGGAACACATGCTGTAACATGCACTTTAGCATGAATAACCTTCATTTTAGATTAAGTAATGTCTGTGGATACAGCCAATGATTTGGTGACAACTGCTCCTATCTGGAGAGGTAAACTTTATTTCCTGAAAATGTACATAGTTTTGTATGTTTGTTCTAAGTTAAAATGAGATGGGGGTTCTGAAAATGTATTTAGTTTTTAGTGTTTTCAGTGAAGAAAAAGTCTTGAAAAATGTGACAGAGGTTTAAGTGACAATGGGAACTGCATATGGAATCAGCCTGCCAAACATTAATGCCAAAAGTTGGAATACACTTTTAAAATAATTGTCATTTATAATGGGTGGCAGCGATAGCTTTCTCACAATTGCTACTCTGTCCATATATTCATGAAATGTAAAATTGCCTTATAGGTATAGACAAAAAGCAAAGAGTTTTTATGTACATTAAGAAATGTAGGGAGCGAATTGCAATGTTGCAGGAGACAACATCTAGAAATAAATCAACATGTGAATTTGACAAAGATAGAATTTCAGGATGGACATTCAGCAAGCAGATTATCAGGGTCAAACAAAAAAGGGAGTAACAATGTGCTTCAATAGTTATAGGAGAAAAAAAGATAATGGAAGATTTGTGGTAGTAAGGAGCTATTAGCAGGGAAGAAGATTACACTGGCATGTATTTATATGACACCAAAAACTGCTATTATACTGCACAGAAAAATTTAGGGAGAAATAATCAGATTTCAGCAGGGAATATTAATTATGAGTGGTGACTAGAACTTAGTTTGCAAAGGTGAGGATACATCAGGAGGACCTAGAAGGAAATATAACAAAAAGGTAGATTTCTGAAGAAATATATCCTTCACTGAACTTTAACATATGAGATAGTTTCCTGCTCTGAGAGAGAATATTTAGGATACACAAATTAGCTTTCCAAATTAGCCTGTATCCCTTGTTTCCTTAGCTTGGAGATGACAGCAGGACTCTGTAATCCTGAAGCCTTTTAAGGTCAGTCACAACACCAAAATCAGGATTGCAAGTTTCAATCCATCAGTTCCATCTTTGGGATGATAGAAGATCCTGTCCAGTCTCCTCAAGACAGGTTCTACAACACCAAGATCTTCCCCATGCAAACTTATATACCATCTGAACTATTTTATTTATAGGATGGACTACTCAGGAGGAAGGCTTGGAGATCCAGAAAGCCTTTCTTTGTAGATAGGTTGTGGGGTGTATGGGCCTTGCTCCTCTCATCTCTTCAAGTATCCCATAAATTTGGGGTCAATTCTAGAAGTGATTAGGAATTCACACCCGCTTTGTTCTTGATATCTCAGTGTAGGACTTTACAGGAAAGACTATATGCTTCCTCTTGCATGTGCTTCTTAATAAATCTTAAAAATGATGGGTCCAAGGATCATAAAGAAGCTTAAACTAGTTAAGAAATCTGGGAACAATCTTATGAAAGACTCCAAGCCCCTCTGTCCTGCTGACTGAAAAGTGGAAAGGCTAAATGTCCAAGCAAATAAATATATCTTACCAGAGTTCGTGTCATAGGTGAACAGACACCATGGACAGCACATGCAAGTTTGTACTAATGTTGTCAACAATAACATTGGTGCAACAATTGAGACTGATGGTACTAATCCATGATACATGACAGTGGGGCTGACATACCTGTCAAGCCTGGGTTTAATGTCAAGAGCTTTAACCCTAAGTGTTGGAAAGTTGACCGCTCCAAGATTGGAACTAAAACTCATAAAACTGGCACTGAACTTGATTCCAAATGGACTGATTTCCAACCATGAGGCCAAATAACCTCAGGGCATTGACAGCACTACAGTTGAGGCCATTGACACTAGCAGCAAAGGTGACACAGAAGAAGTTGACCTCAAAGGCTGTAGTCACAACAATGAAAAAAATTTGTTGACCATAGCCAATGCCAACAAATCTGTTGATGTGAACACTGGTAACTGGTGGAAGAGCAATGCTCAGAGAAATGCAAAATACCTTGGAAGAACTAGTTCTGAACAATAAAACTCTCGAAAACAAAAATAAAAGGAAAAATGGAATGGTTTGAACTCAAAGATTAGCTGAAATCTTGAAAAGATGAAAGAAAATAGATATATACTAACAAATTACAAATTTTTTTTCATAAAACAGTAACTATTCCAAAAGTGCCCTGGAGTTATTTTTCTGCTGCTTCTGCTTTGATGCATGGTGAAGCTGATCTGGAAAGAAAGCTGCGTAATAGAGCATTATGGGTAAAAGGGAGGGACACATAATTTGGGACAGTTGTACATGTCAACCTGCCTAATACCTCTCTGCACCAGTCTTATCTTGCTAAAGATGGACCTCATACCTAATCAAGTTTTGTGAAGCTGAGCCTGACAATGTTCCAAACCTGATAATGTTCCAAAGGGAATGGTGTTCTACCCTAGTAAACAAAATGAATTAAATACATGCTGACTTACTGTGATAGCTCTGTACTTGGTTTTGGTATTTATTGAAATCAGAGTTAGAATTCCTCTAGGAAGAGTTGAGAAAGAACCTAGCTATTTTAGGTCTCTAATGGCTGTAGAACCTGACTATTTTACCTCAGATTTGACAAACTACCAGCCTAGAAATACCTAGGATAAGTAGTTTTTGCATTCTTACTGAGTTACTGTGATAGCTGTATACATATTTTTGGCATTTATTGTAATCTAAGTTAGAATTGCTTTAGTTTAAACTCTAGTGAGAGTACAGAAAGAATCTAGCCATTTGTATGCCAATGATTGCCGGAGAACCTTGAAGTGCCCTGTTTTGCTATTGGTCAGGGGGCTTGTTTGAACATTTTTACATTTTCTGTGCTATTATAAGTTTTTTGATTTGCATAGCCTTGTACTTACTCATCCATTCAGAGTTGCTTAATGCTAAGTAACCATGGTACTGATTATGACTATTTTAAACTAGATTTGACAAACTACTAGTTTATAAACACCTAGGATAAGTACTTTTTGCATTTTTACTAAGTTACTTTGATAGCTCTGCATTTTATTTTTTTGTCATTTATTGCAATATAAAGTCAGAACTGCTTTGGTGTAAACTCTAGTGAGAATACAGTCTACAGAAGGAACCTATCCATTTCTAGGCTTCTGATTGTTGAAGATCCTTGAAGTGTTCTGTTTTGCTATTGACTAGTGGGTTCATTTGACTACTTTTACATTTTGTGTGCTGTTATAAGTTGCCTGTATTTGTGCTGTGCTACTCATCTCTGCTCATTGTGCAGCCATTAATCTGGCATTGCATAGACATAAGCACTTAGAACCTTAGTTAGTAGTTAATAGTCAGTAGATGCCTGAAGATTCCCTGTTTGATATTAAGAGGCATGTTGTTCTTCAGCCCACATTAGTAAACAACTGGAATCCCAGATTTCATCCATGTCTGTAGCCACTCGGGTTGAAACAGGGACCCTGAGACAATGCAGCAATTGTTTCATGTTTACTGACAAATAACCTAGTACTTAAGCAAACTGACACAGTGTGTGAGATATGTAGTTTTATAATCATACCTCTCAACCTGGAAACATCAAAAATTTGGACAAAGGCCCATGAAAAATAGGTGCAAATCTGTATGCTGATAAACATACAATATGCATACACAATTATATAACCTCACCAACTCCGATGGAATTGTGGGATACCAGCTTTCAAACGCAAACTGAAGAACAGTCAACCAAAATATGGCCCCAGAGTCCTTCTGCAGCCGTTCCAATGTGCATTACTTGGCTATTTGGCCCCATTTACTATAAACACTTTAATGTGCATACTGCTTTACTTCTACAATGATGATTTGGATTTTATTTTACATTTTATAGCACAAACATTAACAGACATCTGCTAAACAAAGCAATACAGTCTCACAATGAAAATAAAAACTCAGAAAGCAAAACCACTGCACGAAGTTCGAAACAACCGTAGTTTTATTAAATACAATTAAAATAGACTTAGCGCGTTCACCCAGCATGCTAAGGCATCATCAGAGTCAAATTCAAACACTAAAATGACTTCCTATATACTAACTAAGTACATACATCATTTCCTGTCTGTTCTGCTTTGAAAACAAGTTTTCTTTAAAAAACAATGTTAAAACATTCCATATTACATAATATAAAACTTTTCTTAAAAACATAAAACATTTGGGAACTTATCAGCCAGGATACAAATATAGCAAATTGTGGTGGTAACAATATATATTTAAATATTTTTTTGCTCTATGTTTTAAAATACATGCTATTGAGATGTTGTCATTAATCCCTGGTTTACTCTTGGCATTCAAATGTAATTGCCACTGTGTTTCTTTTATTTGTAAATCTAAATCCGGGTCACCACCCCTTCCTACAATGAATACTTTATCCTACACAAAAAATATAAACTTTTTGAAGTTAATGCATTCATTACTGTGTATATACAGGACACTACTCCGCTTCTGTTTCTTAATGTCCCTGTTATGCTCTGCTACCCTCTCTCTCAAACATCTTGTGGTCTTGCCTACATAAAAAGCTGGGCATGAGACACACGTAGCCACACAAACCACAAATTTCATGTTGCAGCTGCATACACCTGGGCATTGTTACTTTCTGTCAGATGTTACAATTTCCACATAATGACCGTCATTAATAAACCTATATGATCTGCATGCACTACATTTGTGCATTTGTGATCTGTATGCTATACTCACTCTTTCTTTATTTTTCTCCAACATTTCTTTTATATTTGTTCCTCTACTGTATACTATTTTGGGTCCCTTACCTTGTTTGAATTTGAC
The DNA here is from genome assembly GCF_019279795.1 of Protopterus annectens. Lineage (NCBI taxonomy): Eukaryota > Metazoa > Chordata > Ceratodontiformes > Protopteridae > Protopterus > Protopterus annectens. The sequence continues at coordinate 1,642,340,225 of NC_056731.1, read as the reverse complement.
TCTGATGATGCCTTAGCATACTGGGTGAAAGCGCTAAGTCTGTTTTAATTGTATTTAATAAAACTATGGTCATTTTGAACTTCATGCAGTGGTTTTACTTTCTGAGTTATTAGTGGCTGAAGAAGTGGAGAGTGAAGAGTTTCTTTTCATTCACAATGAAAATAGACTTAGCATTGAAACTTCTCTGCCCTGGAAACTCACATTCATTGAAACAGCATTGAAATCCACATCCAAAGAAAATGTATCTGGCCAGTGGCAGATAAAGATTACCTTTGGGCTGTTTTCAAATCATAGGCCCCTTGCACATGAAACATACATGTGTTCTTTGATACACCTTCCTGACCGTATTAAATTATATTCCTTGTATAATACAGCACACTTGTTAGAGAGCATTTTTAATTTATTGTTTTGAACATTTTTCCAGTTAGCAAAGAAAAAAATGCATGAACCAATAATGATAAAGCTGCCCAATTCAGAGCATTTCCATCATAAAAGTCTACTTAAACATCTACAATCCACCAGTATCAGTAAATATGCAAAATCTCTGCAGAAGTAAAAGACATCTAAATTCCACATTAAAGAGATCTATAACTAATAAAGAGGTTGCTGAGCGCAAACAACTTTATATTTCACTGTTTCATCTACAAGTAAAGTGCCTATTGCCCTTGAGGAATAAATTGCCTATGTTACAATAAAAAATGATAAGCTAGTACTATTTCAACTGGGAATGGATGGCAAACTGATAACAGGTTCATAGTTACTAGGTATCTCCACCAAAGGAGGACATTTCCAGGAGTGCAGCATCTACCCCCTTTAAAAGTACAACATAGTACACTATCAGCAATCCATCTACATACTGTGGGAGTAGGACCTACAGCCTTCTGCAGCAAAAGCAAGTGTACTACCTGCTGTGCTACTAACAATGCAAGTAGAGTTTGTATAAGCAGCACTAAACTTCTCTTTCCCTGAAGAACTGTGCAGCACAAGAAATCAGGAAAAAGCCAAAATTTATTGAGGGTGGGGACAAAGGCCCAAAACCAGGGACACATTTTAAACATTGCTTGTATAATCTTAAAAAGTTGCTAGAATAAAATGTTGTGTTACCATGTGTTTCCTGAAAGATAGGAAGACAAACTTATATAACTATCATTATTTAGTGAATTCAAGTTCACACTGATTTGCCAGGAAACCATAAACTTTTTTTTAATTTAACATTTGTTTACTGGGAAAGTCCGACTTGGAACAAAGCTAATTTTCAGCAGATGCCTGGGGAGAAATGCTCCAGATGCATGTCTTTGTATCGTGGGAGGAAAACGGACAACCCAGAGAAAACCCGCACACACACAGGGAGGACATGCAGAGTCTGCAAAGAAGGCACTTCAGCCGAGAATCAAACCAGAGAACTGAGAATCAAACCAGAGAACCTCTTGCTGTGAGGCAACAACACTACCACTGCATCATCCAAACTTTAAGAGGAGCAGACCAAAAAGTATGAGCCAAACACATTCCAGACATTCTGTGAAAATGTGTACAGCTGAGAGCTATAACTCCTTCATACAGAAGGAAGTGATGGTATGGGTAGAGAACTCAGGCTCTTGCTTCTTATACCTAAGGTACAGGGTTTGAGTCTGAGTAACCCTAACCACCAGGTTTGTCTAACTGGGGCATTTCAGACACACACACATGTGTTAACTGAATGTAAATATCTCACTCTAACTGAATGTAAATGCAGCAGCAGCATACATCTCACTCTAAATGCATATTTTGCACTGAATGTCTCACTCTAAATGTAAATGCAGCAAAGAGTAATGGATCACCTCTTGCACTAACTAAATGTAAACTCAGTAAAGAGCAATGGGCCACCATATCCAAATACACACACTAATGAACTTAGATAAACTTGCAGCAGCTTAAAAATGCACAAGAACACAGCGATAAACTAAGAATGAACTTATGCAAACTTGCAGCAGCAATGGTTGAGAGTGGCTGGCCATAAATACACACACTAGATAAATGGTTGAATTAGAGTGGATGGCTGGAAATGCAAACAATGGCTGGCCAGCAGATAAGTAAAATAATACAATAATAACAGTTGTTCTTACCTGGAATTTAAATTTGCCTGCCATCGGTGTTATATTCCCTCCAAGTTCAATAGGCTGGTGATGCGTGGTGACATCAGTCAAACATTTAAAGTGGAAACTTGTAAAAAAAAATTGGAAATTAAAGGAGCCACTTGGGAATTCATGGCACCCCAATATTTTTCCCCTCGAAACTAGTAAATACCAAGGAATTTGGTATGGTTGAGATGTCTGTTTATAATGTTAATGGAGGCGAAACTCTCACACATAGCCACAAATATGCAGGTTGTCAGTACTCTTAAAAGTAAACTACCTAAGCCACATAGGCCTCCTAAATGTAACCTAAGACACAAGTACCCTCAGCAACCTCACAAACATACAACCCAGGCAGCATACACCATGAAATATGCATTCAAGAGTCATATTGTCTCAAGTCAAGAGCCCATAAGGCAAACTATTGCACAATCCAATATCCTAGTTACACGTGACTACTTAGTAAGAAACACAGATGTGCCACTCACCAGTACAGTTGCCTATCAGGTGCCAGGATTTGCCACATCATACAAACACCCAAGTCCTGCACTCTAAATACATATATGCCACAGTTATTGTATGTGTGGGTGTAAATGACTTGAGACATACCTCCCTGGACTGTATGAAGATAGGAATTATAGAGTATTCGGAATATGTATCTAAGGCAGGTATAAACCTAGCCTTGAGCAGTATACTTCCATCACCAATAATGATTCTGTAATATAAATAAAAGATATTTTTCATCAACAACTGGCTTCGCTTCTGGTGTCTTTCAACAGAGGTACCGTATATAACAGTCTCGGAGGAGATGCTAGATAGTTCAGATTGCTTTTACAGGAATGGTCTGCATTTCTTCCCACAAGGTTTCCATATACTGGTTAAAACCTAGTCCACTCCCATAGTGTCTTTTTTAGGCAATATCTATATTCTAAAACTCCCAATATAACTAAACATAATACAAACAACATTAAGGTATACTCTTCAACACTAGAAGCCTTAACAAAAAACTCTACATCCTACAGCACTACCCTGGGAAACGTTACTAGGTGCATGAGCGCAGAGACCTAGTTCAAGACCAGTTAAAGCATTCCATCAGTGCAGTGCTTCAATGCCTATCATTAGATGAAGGCATTAAGGGTAGTGGTGCCTCTATATTCTTAAAAAATCTTGCCTGCAGACACATTATACAAGATAATGACTTTGAACTTCTCCATATACAATTTACTATAAACAAAACCTCTTATCACATCATAGCTAATTACAGAACCTCCTCTATATTCCACTCAGCCCATACCTTGTACTTCACCAGTATGACATTCCTATGTTTTAAACCAAATACTGTTCTCACAAGAGAGTTGAACTATCCCTCTGTAAACTGTGAGACTTTACATCATCAAACGTGTGCCTTGAGATTTTTGGGCATCCTCAATACAAACTCTCTGGACCAGTTAGTCTGCATCCCAACCAGGGACGATAACGTCTTGGACCTGGTCCTTACTGATATCGAGCAGCTCTGTTCTTCCCCAATTATAACCTCTGCCCTGGTCAGGTTGGACCACAAGTCAGTCTCATTCACCATAAGACTAAAGCCTGAGGCATCAGTCAATCCCTCAGCATTTAGAGATGATGCAAAGGTTAATCTACTAAACCTGAGTGATGACCTGACTAAATTCTAAAGACTCCTCCACCTCAACACTCCCACTGCATACATGGAATCTTTCTCTGCCAAACACCATCCACATTTAAATAGTTGTATAGATGCATCTTTTCCCTACAGAAACAAATACAATGCCAAATTCAAAATCATAACATAAACAGGCTTTATAAAAAAAGAAAAAAAAACTTATTGCACACAAAAATAAATCTCCTCAAGAAACCAAAAATACTCTTGCTAAGTCAAACAAGGAGCTCCAGATCCTGATCAAATCAACCAAAGCCAGATGCAAGGTAAAAATAGCCACCTAAACAAAAGAAAACAAAGCCTTTTTTAGCTATGTGAGAAACCACAGAATTAATACCCAGCATTGTTCTGAACTAATTGTAAATGATATCAAATACTTGGACCTAGATGACATAGCAAATCTACTAGCATGCAAATTCAGCTCTAACTTCACTGTCCTGTCCCTTATGATATTCTCAGATCATATACCTGCATCTACACACATCCAAATCTATCAAGATCACATTCCAAAGGCACTTTCTAATGGCAAGAATGCTACATCTGTGGGGTTGGATAACATACTGGTTAGCCTGAAACATGATTTGTTAGACCCCTACTATTCGATGCTAACCTTAAAACAGATTTGTACCAAAGGAATGGAGGGCAGCAATAGTCATTCCCTTTCACAAAAGTGGGGCTTCAACAAAACTGGGTAATTATAGACCCACCAAAGGAATGGAGGACAGCAATAGTCATTCCCTTTCACAAAAGTGGGGCTGCAACAAAACTGGGTAATTATAGACGCATAAGCCTTACCCATCTTATTTGCAAAGTTATTGAAAGGATTGTTATGGAACTAAAAAATAGGGATATAGCTAGTCTACAGACTATCGACCTAACTTAATCTGGATTCATCAAGGGTGACTCCTGACAACTCAGTCTGGATAACTACTTTGACAAAGTCATAGAGGCAATGGATGAGGGCAAACTCAGAGTAAACTGCATATGTGGACTTCGTAACAGCATTCAACATCATCCCACACTCAGGCGTCATCGATAAACTCTCACAACTAAATGTTAACCCCTATGTAACTCACTGGGTAGCAAACTGGTTCACAAATAAGAATCAAGGAAGGTGGGTGGGTGCCTCTACTTCCTACAAAAGACCTGTCACTAGAGGAGTTCCCCAGGGTTCAGTCCTTGAGCCACTCCTCCTTGGCATTTACTTTTCAGAGGTCAGAGTTAACATTAAGGGTTTGTGACTGACCAGATTTTCAGATCTCTGCAATCTTGGTGCCATTGTACACTCCCTGGACACTAGGATCCCAGAAGAGGGTCTATCTCAAACACATAGCTGTGTCAAATCCATGGACTAAAACTAAATTTCAAAAAAATTGTAATTATATCCCTCAGCAAGCATGACTCCCCTCATAATCATATTGACAACCCCTCCCCCCACAAAAAAATATCCTGTGGTTCTGGGAATCTGTGTCGACAAAAGAACTGTCCCTTGATCAAAACATATCCACTATGGTAAGGAAATCCTTTTGGATCACACAGCTTATACATAAGGATATGGAGTCCAGATCCAGGGGTGCGATTGCTCCACTGTAATCAGCACACATTAGGCTGATCATTGCATTTAATTCCCCTTTAAGTATGTACCTGTCCAAATACATGGCAGAACTGGAATGACCACGATGCTTTCTCAGTAAAAAAACAAAGGCCTAAATAATAAAAACTATGCTGATCAACTCAAAGCCTTGTCTCTCTCTCTTTTTTGACCAAGAAGTTTTTTTATTTTTTAAGAAAAGAATAGCATGCAATCAAATACAATAAACTTAAACTGTATATATCATAGCAACTTCTTAACAAGTGAACAATCTAAATTATGTACATTATTTACAAAGGCCTGATTTATGCATATCTATTTCAAACTCGTTACAAAGAAGAACCCAAGCTCATTTCTCTATTATATGAAATTATATATAATAATAAAAGAACAGACAATTTTATTTCTAAACTTTATAAAATTTTGGTTGAATGCAAAACTAATTTAAATGTAAAATTCTGGAATCACATTACTTTGGGTAATGCATTGCAATTTAATTCACATAATAAATCACAGTTATTATCTTCTGTTAAACATACCTCATAGTGTCAAACCTGGCATATTTTTACATGGAATTTTTTACAAAGGGCTTTCCTAACTCCTAACAGAATTGATAAAATGAATGGAAATGGAACTATTTCATGTTGGAGATGTTCACAAAATTGTAATGCAGATCGGGTTCATATATTTTATGAATGTTCTTTATTGTATTTATTTTGGTTTAAAATAGAAGATTTTTTACGAGCATTATTTTCTGATAACTTTCTCTTTCAAAGTTTTTGATTTTATTTAATGTAATAGATAAAAATAATCTGAAAAATGTGGATTATAATATTCTTTGGTCTGTTATGGCTGTTGCAAGGAAGAGCATTACAAAGAAATGGAAAACATCTGTGTCTCCGTCATTTTAATATTTTCTCATATTCCTAAAAGAAACAGCAATCAAAGACATCAAAGTAAAAGAATTAAGAATTTATTCTAATACATTTTCTAACAATGCTTGGATTAAAGTAATTCCACTAATTGAACTATATTTGGAAACGATATTAATGACTAGATGAACAAAGAAGCTAAGAAAGCTTGGAGTTATACATTCAATATCTAACAGGATTGGATGAAGCCTTGTCTGCCTTGGTATCATGCAGGCTATTGAGAGGCAACCTGTGCCTTGCATATAGAGCATCAATAGATCCTCTGCTATCAGACCTATTACACGTTCACAAGTACAGTGGTATCATAAGCCCATATTCAAGAGATTTCAATCTGTTTTGCAAAATTAAGAGAACATGCTGGAAGGATAGGTCTGTATCACAGAGGATCCTGCTTCTCTGGAACCATCTTCCACACCACATAAAACAGAGAACTTCTCTTACTCTACTCAGATATAATTTGGATGGATAGACGGTAACTACAAGATCACCTCCAATTTAGCACCACTAACCCTCATGGATACAGGAAACATCTAACTACCTCACTATGTACTTGTTTGTTTTGCAAAATAGAAGGGCTAACAATTACGATGAGAACGCAAGGTTAGACTTCTTAAGATCTTCACAGATAAATAACCTATTACTTACCTAAGAACCTATAATAGACAAACAAATTAACAGATAAAGAAAGAAAGAAACAAACAAACAAATAAATAAAAGCTGTAATTGCACATAACTACCACTAAACTGATCCAGCACATGTATTTCCTTGCCTGTTGAAGGTTATGCGTCAGAGCTGGCAACTCGGCACATAAAAATCTACTGCCAATCATTAGCGGACCGGAGTTCCGCTGTGGCAACCCCTAACCGGGAAAAGCTGAAAGACACAACAACTTACATTATGTACTCCAACTTCAGCTTCAACTTTAACTTCAGCTTTAAGTTTTTTGTCCTAAGCACTACACATTACCTCATGTAAAGTGCAGAAAAGAAGCTGATATATACAGACAATTGATTACAAACTTAATATATAGGTTCATAGGTTTATAGGATGATACTAGGCTATTAGCCCGGAAGCCCTTATAAGCCTAGCCAAGAATTTCACCCATGTGTTCTCAAAGTCAGCACCTGTTTCCACTGTCCAGCAGGGACACAGGTGGGATCCCAGGGGTATATTTTCTGTTTCCCATCCAGTCGTTCAGTTTACTCTTAAAAAGGGCTAGAGAGGTACTCTGCTTGACATGGAGAGGGAGTCTATTCCGCAGATAGGGGAGTCTTTGGGACACAAATCTATCCCGTCAACAAGTTCTATTAATGTCGCAGACCAGCTTAAGGCCTTGCGTGTGGGTTGCGTGAGAGGAGTTTGTGTTAAGGATATGCACCAACTCCATCAAGGCTGGTCTGAAATGGCCTTGTATGCCAGATACAGGTCACCCCTGAGCAGTCTGTATGAGACTGAGTAGAGGGACAGGGTTTTTAGCCTACCTGTATAGGACAGGTGCTTGCGACCCTGGATTTTCCTGGTCAGGAACCTCTGTGCTCTCTCCAACTGCTGCATGTGCTTGGAAATGTACATCCTGAAGGGGGCATTGTACTCAATAATGGGTCTGATAAGGGAGGAGTACAGGGATGTTATGACCTCCTTGTTCCTGGATGAAATACCCTTATTTATTAGGTGGGTCATGTAGAAAGCCTTCCATACAATGGAGGTAATGTGGTGGTCAAATGTCAGTTTGCTATCAACCTGGGTGCCCAAGTCCCTCACGACTGATTGCATGCTTAGTACATTGTTATTAATGTGATAATTAGTGGGGATGACATTTTCCCCAAAGAGGATAATGATGCATTTCTTGGCATTCAGTTTGAGGCCATGCTTCTGGCACCAGTCATTAGTTTGGGTAAGGCCCTGTTGGAAGATGTTCACATCACTAGGGGAATTTAAGACAGCACCCAGCTTGCTGTCATCTGCAAACCTGGTCAGCCACAGACCACTGGTTTTGGCTTACACCTCAGAAAAGTATATCCCAAACAGTGGAGGCCCCAAGACCTATCCTTGGGGTACACCGCTCGTTACAGGTCTACTACTAGAGGTGGCTTCCCCTACTTTGACTGAGTGGGTTCTATTAGTGAACCAGTTAGCTACCCATCTGGTAACATATGGGTTGATGCCTAGCTGGGAGAGTTTATCTATTATGCCTGAGTGGGCAATAGTGTCAAATGCTTTGGCTAGGTTAAGGTAGGCAGTGTGCACCGTCTTCCCCTCGTCCATGGCTTTGGTGACTGTTTCAAAGAAGTCGACTAAGTTTAACAGGCATGATCTCCCTTTGACAAAACCAAACTGTGTGGGGTTATTCCAAGCAAATACACTCAGTAAAAATCAACATAAATTAACACAAATAGCACAATCACAAAGCAAAATAATATTAAAATAATATTAAAAAAGGTAAACAGGAAGCATAGCCACTAACTAGACTAAGTAAAATAAGTCTCAAAGAAAGACATAAACAAAAACTTTAAAGCAAGTTGCTTGGGCCAACCTTAATGTTGAGATGCATGTTACCTACCAGTATTTTAAGTTCAAGACCATTTTAACAAGTATTCTGCTGTGACAGAATGGGAATTTGTAGTGTTCTAAGCATTTCCTGCATAGCACTGAGTGATTCTATTGGTTGTTGGTTGCGTTTGGCTTGTTATAATTTCTGGTGCATTGTGTGCTTTTGCCCTTACTCATGCAACAGTACTATAGTCCATGCTAGACAGTAGCCTGTGGGCATCTTTCTGAAATTCATATCCATGTGATGCCAAATTATCCAATCCATATCTGCTGAACTATATTTTACCTCCCCATAGCACTATTCAGGTACTATTTCTCTATAAACAGCACCGTCTTATTGTTCTCCCATTAGTATATGCTCCTCTATAACTTTCCATCCCTACAGCACTCTTTAAATAATTGTTTTGCCTCCTACAACTGCAATATTCAAAAAATTTCAGCTACTGAGCCTTCTTTTTTCTAAGACATTTGCATATATAAATTGAAATTGTATTACTGAGTTACATTGCTTTTTATCTGGCTGCAATGATTTTTCTCCTATTGTTCCATCCTTACAGTAAGGCTTAGATAATTGTTTCTACTACAACTGTACTGCTTAAGGACACATTTCTTAACTATCCAGATTTTTGCAGAATGTCTAGATTTTTGCCTCATATTTTTGATAATTTATTTGTAAAAATCTGTGGTTTCCTTGCAGTGCACTGAAAATTAAAGTCACTAAATAATGGCATACATTTGAGTTTCAGATTTCATAACCTATTCCTACAGAAAATGCATGGCAACACAAGTCTGTTGTTCTAGCAACTTTCTAAGTTTATAAGAGCTATATTTAAAATGTGTCCCTATTTTTGGTCCTTTGTCCCCTCCTTATTTTAGTCTTTGTCCAGATTTCTTATGCTAAGAGGTTGAGAGGTATGCTCAAGAAATTGAAGCACTCAAGCCTGCATTGCTCTAACATATGTGCATTTACATAAATCTAAGGAAAATAAAATGAGAACAAGCATATGAAAATATGGAATGAAAAAGGAGTTAGTCAAGAGCACGTTCAGTTTTTGGAATCATTCCTCATAGGACCTCACAGCCCTTGAAACAGGTCTTGCATTCATCTTGCAGAGCACTGGCAATTTTATACACTCCATTATATATTTAAAACCATACTGTATGAATCTGAAACTTAAAGTCTGTTTGCAAACAATAAAGGTAAAGACAGGAATGTTGGCAATGAGGTAGATCCCTAAACACACACAGTGAGTGAGTGGAAGAAAGTTTGTAATTTTTGACCCCCCACACTTTACCCACAAAAACGGACCTTAATATCTAAATGGAAGAAGATATAAGAGTCCTTATAAGCAAGCTATGACAGAAAATGATTTTAACATTACTTCAAAAGAAGTGGAGTTATTAAAAATATCAGTAAAGGCAAAAGTAGAAGACTAAAGAAAGTGGGTAAAGGTGGGGCATTTTATCACTGAAACTATAAGCTATAATAATAATAAAAAAACATGCTTAATAAAAAGAAAAAAAATAATAAGGAGGTTGGCCTAATGACTGATAATGAAGCCTGTAACAGAACTGAAAAGAAACTAGATGACCTGAATGAAAAAGGTAAACTCAGTGACAGAATGCTGGATTTATTCAAAGTACCTTTTCTGAGGATTCCAACATTCTTTGGAATCCCCAAACTTCAAAAGAACATAAATGATCTGCCCTAAGACCTTGCAATGACTGGTGGGGGTTCTGCCACAGAACTGCAGGTGGTGTATCTTGAATATAACATTAAGCCTCATCCTTCTCTGATAATGTGAGGTATTGCCAGCTATGCCAGGAGAAGTAGGACAGTGGATGTGTAACACATGCCAGCACAGCTAGCTGGAGTTTTGTAAAGAATTATATGTCATTTGTATATCAAACTGATTTGTACAGATGCTTGTGCTGAAAAATGTATTTGTAAAGCTGCTTGTGTTAAAAATGTACCAGCAGTGTGCCCAGCTGGACAGAAAAATAAATATATATGCGTTATTCTAGTTGTTTAAATGTATTTGCTTTAACAGAGGATACGGGAAGAGAAGAGGTTACTTGCAAACTTTGAAAATGCTCTGAAATTAAATTACTGGGCCTAGGCCATAAAGATGTTAACTTATAGTTCTCAATGCAGCCAGAGACAAAACGTCTGTACTAGGAAGCTTCCTGCATTGTCATTGGGGTGAACTAATTGCTACTCTGGAAGGGTAGAGATTTGAAATTGTTTTATGACTTCCAGATCTTAGCAAGTCTCTGTGTGTGTGTATTACTGGTACACAAGTACTACATCCTAGCAGTTTCCAGCAATGGGGGAGGGGGTGCATGGGAACCAGAAGTCAGATGGCCGGATGTATGTGACGTCATTCTGTAATCTATCACAAAAAATTATCTTTAATACTAGGTGAGACTGAAGTCTCAGAACACTCTGTTTTTGTAACCTGACAAAGAAGGATCTCTCACCTACTTCATCTTGCTTTGTTTTAGTAAGTAACCAGGGAATAAATAATTCTTTAGATCAGTCTAGAAAATATAGTGAGATTAGTTAAGTATTGTTTTTTCTGTAACTGTGTGAACCTGCCCACCTGTGTTCATACCTCTCAGCTCTCCAGATTTTTGCAGAATGTCCAGATTTTTACCTCATAATTTCCATCTGTTCCTCATAAAATTTGTGGTTTTCTGGCAAATCACTGGTATGATGTGAGGAATGAAATCACTAAATAAAGACCTACATTTGAGTTTCAGACTTCATAACCTCTACAAAATGCATGTTAACTCAAACCCTGTTATTCTAGCTAATTTCTAAGTTTATAAGAACAATATTTAAAATCTGTCACTATTTTTGGGCCTTTGTACCCCACTTACATCAAGCTTTGTTCAGATTTCTTGGGCTAAGAGGTTGAGAGGTATGAGAGTTGTTTTTAATATTTCCTGTGATTGAAACTCTGGTGTTCATTGTAAATAGATATTTAGCATTTTCATGTTCTTTTATTATTTATTATTAAATATATTTAAACTTTTCATTGTGGCTGGTCCTTTAGAGAATATAGTACTTAGATCTATTGGTGACACTGTGGCCATTCCTGAAAGTCTGGCCGTTTGGTCAGCATTACCATTTGTATTAATATTAATTTCACTCAGTATAACTGGGTACCCTTGCAAGAGCCTTAGACTAGATGGCTTTGGGGTATCTGGTGGCAGTGTAACTACCTTGTAGTGTGGGAAGAAGGGGGCATAGCTAGTAAATCTGTGCCAGCCTTCTTTCCCAGGTGTGTGTGTGTGTGTGTGTGTGTGTGTGTGTGTGTGTGTGTGTGTGTGTGTAAATGACATCTCAAAGTGTGTGTGTCAGCTACTTTGAGCAGGGACACAAAGCACTAGTTTCACAAAGAGCATACTTGAGGACTTGGATTGGACACTCAGCCGAGTACTTAATTCTACAGCTGTGCCAGTAGGGAGCCTTACTGGGGACCTGGGAAGAGACAGAGAGCAAGAGAGAGAGATGAAAAACCCAGACCCTGGGCTGAGCATGTTCCCTGTATGCTCTTAAGGGAAATTGTGCTTGATGCAGAGAACTGCATCTGGAAATACTGGATGCATCAATTTTTGTTCCAAGTGAAAGTCCCTCTCCAGTCAGTGGTAAGGATTCTGGCTCCTTGATTACTGACCCAGAGTGGGGACATCAAATATTGGTGAGCAGTGGTTTGGATATTAATTGAACTTCTGTAGCCTGTAGGCAGTTGTCACTAAAGGTGTGTCCTCTCAGCAGTCACAAGGTAAACATTCAAAGTTTAATTTCATGATAGTTGTATTTATTTAAAATTTTTTGTTAGTTTAGTTTAGTCAGGGAAAGCAAGCAAAGATGTCAGCAGAGGATTATGGCAAGCTGACAAAGAACCAGTTGGTCAAGATGTGTGAAGCCAAAGGACTGATGCATGCCAACCTAGCTAAAAAGAAAATTATTTCAGCCTTAGTTGCAGCTACAACATAGACCAGCAACCAGGAGGACAGTCATTTTAGTGATTGGGATGTGCAGCCATCAGAAACAGGACAGTTCACCTTTTCCTCAGAATACTTAAAAATCCATCTGGAGTTAAAGAGACTTGAACTGGAGGCTAAACATTGTGAATTAGAATCAGCAGACAGACTGAGGCATTTGGAGGCCAAAGAAAATGAGAAGCAGCATCAACATGAGAGGGAGATGCTGACTCTTCGACAGGGTCATGGAGGTAATGGGAAAAGGAGTAGCTGAAACCCAGAAGCAATCAAGGTCAGTAAATTTCTTCCACAATTTACAGAGGGGGATAATTTTGATAGTTTTATTCATATATTTGAAAGGGTATGTAGACAGTATAATCTTGACCAAGGACTCTGGGTACAGTTCCTGACACCCTTACTCCATGGTAATACTGTAACTGCTGTTTCTAAATTGTCTGATATTGATTGTTTAAACTATGAGAAAGCAAAGAAATGTTTACTTGAATGTTTCAATTTAACAACTGAAGCTTACAGAAAAAGGTTTTGTGAGCATACACACAAGGCAGATGAAAGTGTGTATGATTATATTGCTGAGTTAAGCACTTATTTTCATAGGTGGGTGAGTGGGTGTCAGGTCACTACTTTTGAAGGGCTGACAGATCTTTTGGTGAGGGAACCAGCCCTTAGCTCTTTGCATGAGGACACGAGAATCTGGTTGGCAGACTGAGAGTGTAACTCTACATATAGGCTGGGGAAAAAAGGTGATCTCTACTTAGCAAACAGGGCATCACTGCACAGGAAGAGGATACCTGGTGCTGCACATGGGTATATTGCAACCCATGATGGGCAGCCTAAACCACCCCAACAGAGTCCACCAATAACACCGGAAGTTGCTAGTTCAGGTACACAGTCAGGATCAAGGGGTAAATGTTTTAAATGTAATGCAAGTGGAATAACAGCATGTCAGTAGTAAGTTGTCTGGAGATAGTAGGGTTACCAAACTATCATCAAAGCTTATATCTGATCTTAGTGGATGGAAAACAGACCACTATTAAGAGAGACACAGCCTCTGACATAACCACTGTGAAGCCTCCAGTGGTTAAAGATGAAGAGTACTTCCTTGGGTGAACCACTCCAGTCAGAGCGTTAGGAGGGATCCCATTTCAAATGCCTTTGCCCAGGGTTTGCCTTCACTGGTAGGGTTGAAATGGAAGCAAGCAAGTAGGTGTGTTTGAGGATATCCCTACAGATGTCTTGATAGGGAATTATTTTGATAAAGCAGTACCTTGTGTGCATGCAGTTACATGAAGTCAGGCTTGGAGACAGGCACATGGGTCTGGTAGCCTGGGAGAGACCCAGACAGACCCCACACCTGAAGCCTGGGCTGGTGAGCTGGTGGCTGTTTCAGGGAGGGAGATACCCTGTGGCAGTGAGCCTAAAGATGAGCCACAGCTGCTGGTAGGTATTGATGTTCCCTTGGACAGAGAGACTACAAGAGCAGAGGTGAGTGGTAGTACCCAGGTTGGCAGTGAGGCACCACTGTCAGAGGATGCCAGACTTTCTGTAGATAGGAAGCTGGTAAGAGTTACAAAGACAGAGTTGAGACAGGCTCAGCTGTTGGACCCTACACTGAGAGGCATGAGGGAGGTAGCTAGGGAGGTACCTGATTCTCAAGGAAAAGAGGAGTCTATATACTGGAAGAAGCTGCACAGCTGCAGGTTATCAAAACTATTTCAGATGATATTAGAATGTCATTTGGTCTTGATAGATGTGCAAAAGCAACCTTTAAAGCAAGAAAACTTCAGCACCAGGAAAACATCAGTTTGGGACAAGAATGTGATATAAAAGAACTTGAGCAAGAGGGAGTATATAAATACTTGGGAACTGATGAAGGATCACATGAACAAATGTGAATAAAACTCAGTAAGGAATACTTTAGAAGACTTAAATTAATCCTGAGAACAGCATTGACATCTAGGAACAAAATCCAAGCTATAAATCAATTTGCTCTTCCTGTCCTAACATGCAGTTTTGGAGTGATTGACTGGCCCCCAAAAAGTTTTGGATAGATTAGATATTAAAACAAGAAGGATGCTTCATGCTCACCAAATGATTTATAAAAATCAGTGTATACTAAGATTATATATTACCCATTATGAAGGAGGGATGGGCCTCCTTGAAACTGATTACATGTATAGATCTGCAATCGTGGGACTCCACACATATCTACTGACCTCACAAGAGCCAAATGGAGTGAAAGTTTTGAAACATGAGGAGAATAAATCTAAGATGACTTCTCTGCTTAATTTAGCAGAAGCATATCGATGTCAAGCAGGAATGGAAATCAAACCAGAAGTAGATAAAATCCAGGCAGCAAATGAATGTGCTAAAAAAAAACAAAACAAAAGAAAGAATATAAGGTGAAGGACCATATGGAAAGGCAAGAAATGTGGAAAAAACATAAATATAGTTGCAAGTATAGAAACTTTCTGCAAGAGCCTCATGCTGATCAAGAATGAATGCAGGAATGGTTAAGGAGAGGCAAATTCAAACCAAGAAATAAAAGGTTAATATTGGCTGTATGTTGGTTTGTTTGTATTGTTTTATTTGCGTTTATTATGCTAGAATTTTTTTTATCGAATGGACTGTTAGTCCTGGTTGCTGGTATTTCTTTTTATTTGTCTTATATTTAATAATAAATAATAAAAGGCTATGAAAATATTAAATATCTATTTACAATAAACACCAGAATTTCAACCATGGGAATATTAAAATAACAGATGAATAGAGTCACACAGATACAGAAAAACAGTACTTAAGTGATCTCAAGAGTTACTGTTCACTAGTTAAATTACTTACTACTGCAAGGCAAGATGAAGTAGGTGAGTGATCCTTCTCAGTCAGGTTTGCAAAACAGAGTGCCATGAGACCCCAGTCTCACCTAGTACTAAAATATAATTTTTATACTAGATTACATAATGACATCACATAAATCTGGTCATCTGACTTCTGGTTCCCATGCAACCCCTTTCCTTGGCTAGAAGCTGTCAGGATTTAGCACATAGGTGTTAATAATACACATACACAGAGCCTTGCTAAGATCTGCTGCAGCTCCTGGAAGTCATAAAACCATAAAACACTTCAACTATTCCTACAGGAGCTAATAAACCATATTTCTTGCAGACAGTGCATCTCTGGCTTCATTCAAAACTGTGAGATAACATCTTTATGGCCTAGGCCCAGTAATTTCATTTCTTAATATTTTTAAAGTTTGAGTAAGCCACGGTGGTGCAGCAGTAGCATTGTTGCCTTACAGCAAGAGGTTCTCCCATTCGATTCTTGGCTGGAGCGCCTTCTGTGTGGAGTCTGCATGTCCTCCCCATGGTCGAGTGGCGTTTGAAAGACATGCGTGAATGTGCGTGCCTTTGTTGAAGGTTTGGTGTCGGGCTGGCACCTCGGCACCGTAAAAATCTACTGCCAATCATTAGCGGACCGGAGTTCCACTGTGGCGACCCCTAACCATGAAAAGCCAAAAGAAGAACAACAACTATTTTTAAAGTTTGAGATTATTTCTCTTTCAGTATCCTCTGTTACAATACAGTATATATATTTTCCGTCCAGAAGGGCACACTGTTGATACATTTGTTGATACATTTTTAATACAAGCAACTTTACAAATACATTTTCAAACACAAGTGTCTGAACAAATCAGTTTGATAAACAAATGAAATATAATTTTTTACAAAATTCCAGCTAGCTGTGCTGGCATATGTTGCACATCCATTGCCCTACTTCTCCTGGCATAGCTGGCAATACCTTACATCATCACATCTCTCCCCCCTTTGAAGACTCAAGTTAGTTTTTCAGGTGGCCCTTGAGAAACATCACTTGAGAGTAACTAGCCTATCTGGGAATACATTAACCCATAATCTGTCTTGAGAGCCCATCTGCATTGACATTGTTAACCCCGCTATGGTACTGCACTGTCATATCATATGCCTGCAACTCTAGGCTCCACCTTAGTAATGTGGCATGTTGCTGGCTGGCTGGCTCGATGTAGCCATAGATCACCCTCAGACTCCTCCTGCCACCTACTGCAAACACTTAGCACAAGGGCCTCCCTATCATGGTAAGGTTTTATCTTGTTAACATGGTACAGTTTGGTCCCTGCCTCCTGCCTCCTGCCTAGCAGTTCTACCATATAGTTAACATCACTGGACTTCCTAAGCACTTTGAAGGGTCCGTCCCAAGCTGCCTGGAGCTTATTGTGTTTGACAGGAATGAGAGCTATCACCTGCTGTCACACAGCATACTCTTGGACTCAAGAATTCCTGGTCACACCAGACCTTCTTCTGCTGTTGGGCTTCTGCCAGGTTCTCCTGGGCCAAGCTCGTGAGCTCCCCAAGTCTTGTCCTGAGGTTCAGAGCATATGCCACAACAAACTCCTTGTGGGATTCACACTCAC
The DNA here is from genome assembly GCF_019279795.1 of Protopterus annectens. Lineage (NCBI taxonomy): Eukaryota > Metazoa > Chordata > Ceratodontiformes > Protopteridae > Protopterus > Protopterus annectens. The sequence goes on along the minus strand of NC_056731.1, from coordinate 1,642,322,901 downwards.
CCTCCCACTCATCACAAATCAAATCTGAAGGCCCCCTCCCCCTATCTCCATACAACAACTCAAAGGATGAAAAAATGTGGATTCCTGGGGTACCTCTCTGTATGCAAACAGCATATGGGGTAGATATTTGTCCCACTCTCTCCTAAACGTCTCTGCAAATGCCTGTAGCATGGCCTTTAGTGTAGAGTTTAAACTTTCCACAAGCCCATTAGGCTGGGGATGAGAGAGGATGGTTTTTAGGTGCTTCACCCCACAGTGCTTCTACAGATAACCCAGCAGGTCTGACATGAGACTGGCACCTCTGTCATTCATTATTTCTCTCAGGAAACCTACCCTGCTGAAAATCTCTAACAAAGCATTTGCCATCTTCTCTGCCTCGATGGAGGACAGAGCCACTGCTTCAGGGTATCTAGTAGCATAATCTACTACCATCAGGATATACTTCTTTCCTGTGGAACTTGGGGCACTCAGAGGCCCCACAATATCCATAGCTACCCTCTTAAATGGCTCCTCAATTACAGACAAAGGCATCAAAGGAACCTTGACCTTGTCTCCTGCCTTGCCTACTTTTTGGCACTGTTCACCACTGTCATCGGTCCTGCAGTACCCTGTTACATCCCTTGCAATTCCAGGTCAGTAAAAGTTCTGTGTAATACATCTCTTGGTATGCTTTATGCCCATATGCCCTAGAAAAGGAATGTCATGGGCTATGGCTAGAAGTGCCAGATGGTAGGCTCTAGGCACTACCAACTGCTGTATTACCTCAACCTCTAGCCTTCCCACAGAGGTCCACTTTCTATACAGTAACCCTTTCTTCTTTTTAATTTCTGCAAGTCTTTTGGGTTTCTGATACCACGATGGGAATGGACCCCATTCCTAAGTCAAAGTATGATTAAAGTTCATGAAATTAGTATTGTTTCAATCTTTGATGTCAGCCAAAAGTGCTTTTCACAGCACCCGCTATGTGCCCAGTAATGGCTCCTTCTACAATTCGTATGTGGTTAAATGGATTGGTAACATATCTAAATATGACTGTAAATTCTTTTTTATAAGACCCATTGCTCCTACTACTATTGGAACTATCTGGGTATCTTTCTTCCACATTGCTCTCATTTCTCCCTGCAGATCCTGGTATTTTATGACTTTGGCTCTCTCTGTACGCAAGACACTGTAGTCACTGGATGTGGCGATTTCAATGATCAATGCTACTTTTGTCTTTTTTTCTTGGACCACTATATCCGGTTTTCTTGCATCTAACATTTGAACTGTTGGTAATGGGTGACCCCATGTGATATAAACTTCATCATTTTCTATGATGCTTTGTGGCTCATGTTTTCAGTGTTTTTCAGCCACTTTAGTACCATAATGTTTGCACAATCCCCAGTGCAACAGTCTCGCCACATTATTATGCCTTTCCGTATACAGTCCTTCTACTATTAGTGTGTCGCAACCAGCAACAAGATGTGTGACTGTTTCCAGTTCGGTTTTACAAAACCTACATTTGGCTGTTTCTCCCACATGTTCAATGGACTTTGTAAACCAGCATGTACGTAGCCCACTACCTTGGGCTGCCAATATTAACCTTTCATTTCTTGGTCTGAATTCACTTCTCCGTAACCATTCCTGCATTCATTTTTGATCAACATGAGGCTCTGCCAGAAGTTTTCTATACTTGCAACTATATTTATGTTTTTTTCACATTTCTTGCCTTCTTGCCATTTCTAATTCGTACGTTATTCATAGTTATTGCTGTATTTAATATAAGTTGATAATAATCCTTCCAAACATTTTGTTGTATTAGATAGGAATTCCGTCTCCAAGAAAAAGTGCTGATTAGAATAATATCTTATTTAAAGGTAGATTTATTTTGTTGAGGTTAATAATCATGAAGAAAATCCATCAGTGTTTGTATAACTATATAGTCTCTGTATATCAGTCTACTGTTGTAACAGGTATTGTTTGGTAAAAACTTCATTGACATATTTTGCTGTATTAGATAGGAATCTTTTTTCTTTAGAAATAGTTTTATAATTAAAAATCCATAAGCGCTCACATAGATTTTAACGTGTAAAAGTGAATGCTAGTAAGTAGAATGAATGCGTTTTTAGCACAAGGTAGGATATTTACATTTTTGTAAATACTCTTACACCTGATATTATGTTTTTCAATTAAAGTTTTTGTTTATGCTTGTGCTTTTGGTTGAGTGAATCAATGCGTTATTATGATGTATTGATTCCTTGATGGTTCACAATTATTGTAGAGCAAAGATGAATGTAAACAAATGGAGCAAGTGTGGTCTTTAGTATTAGATATGATGTTTGCTTCTATTGTTAGCTCTGCACATTAGATTCATGTATGCATTTCTTAACAAAATCTGCAGTATTCTAATTTGTAATTATTGCAAAGTGAATCAATGATTTGTTAGGATGCATTGATTCTTTGATGATTTACGATTATTGCAAAGCGAAGACGAATGTAAATAAGCAAAGCAAGTGTGGTTTTTAGTTTCAGATATAATGTTTGTTTCTACTGTTAACTCTGCACTTTACATTCAAGCATGTATTTTTTTAACAAAATCTGTTGTACTTTCATTTTTAATTATTACAAAATGAATTAATACATTATGAGGATGCATTGATGCTTTGCTTGGAGTTTCAGCTTTGTGAATATGTCTTTAAGATGATGTCAAATGTTCATTGATACTAAGTAATTAGTGTTGTAACAGGAAGTTTCGTGGACACAATATATCCCATTGGAGAAAATATTTTAAAAAGTTTATAAAGTTTTAGAGTTTGCATATTTAATTGTATTTTGGTCTGAAGAAGCAGGCTTGACCTGTGAAAGCGCTAACCAATTTAATTAAAACTATTTGATTTTATCTGAACCTGGCCATGTGTCGGTTTGTTCATATTGTTTTATTTGTGTTTATTATTAAATATATTTAAACTTTTCATTGTGGCTGGTCCTTCAGAGAATATTTTAACCTTTGAGAGTACTCATATCTGTTTGGTGATTCTGTGGCCATTCCTAAAAGCCTTACTGCACTGGTCAAACTACTATTTGTATTAATATTACTTTCATTCAGTATAACTGGGTACCCGTGTAATAGGCTTAGAATAACTGACTTGGGAGTGTCTGGTGGCAGTAAATACATTATAGTCTGGGTAGAAGGGGGCATAGCTAGTAAACCTGTGCCATCCCTTCCCAGGTGTGTGTGTGTGTGTGTGTGTGTGTGTGTGTGTGTGTGTGTGTGTGTGTGTGTGTGTGTGTGTGTGTGTGTGTGTGTGTGTGTGTGTGTGTGTGTGTGTGTGTGTGAATCAGATCTCAGAAAGTGTGTGTGTCAGCTGGTTGGGGAAGGGACACGAAGCACTGGTTTCACAGACAGGATGCTGGAGGACTTGGCTTGGACACTCGGCTGAGGACTTAACAGCTGTGCTAGTGGGGAGTCTTACTGGGGATCTGTGGAGAGACAGACAGAGTAACCCAGACCCCAGGCTGAGCATGTTCTCTGTGTGTTCTTACGGGGAATTGTGTTTGATGTAGAGAGCTGCATCTGGAAATACTGGGTGCATCCATTTTTGTTCCAAGTGAACAGCCCTCTCCAGTGTCAGTGGTGGGAATTCAGGCTCCTTGATTACTGGTCCAGAGAGGGGACATCACACACACCCTGAGTTCAGATTCCTCCTGTCTCCTAGTGGAACCTGTACCTTATTCTTTATATCTGGATTGATATGGACAGTCAGAATCCATAAGCTTCGAGACTTCTCAACACTCACGTTCCTGACTTGTCTCCAACAGAACCATATTGGCATGTTCCCAGGAAACAGACTTGCTAACAGAAGTACTTAGACTCCTGTCCTGTGTCAGTCACTAAAGACATGGATTTGGATGAATGCAAAGGATGCTATAGGAGTCTATATTATATTAGTGAATACTTGAAATTGCGAATGCTATATAATTGACCCAAACACACTGAAAATGCAAAATGTCGAACACACAGATCAGCGATTTTTTTCCCAGGGAAAAAAAATCACTGATCTGTAAAAAAAAAAAAAAATAGCGAAAGAAACACAAAATAAAGTGGGGGGATTTGCCCCCCACACCCCCTACTTAAATATACCAAATCCAAGATAACACTACAGTGGAGGAAATGGCAAAGTCCCAAAAACAGCCCAGTGATTTTTTTTTCCCTAGGAAAAAAACTGCTGCTCCATGCTTTCGGCATTTTGCCATTTTGCATAAACACATTAGACAAAACAGAATTCGCAACTTTAAGAGTTCGCTTAAATAATAGGAATCCACTATAGATCCCCCCGAAAGATGTCAATTTTAGAGACATCATAGAACTGATGATGCAGGAGAGTGGGTTTGGTCACTGAAACTCATTCCCCGGAAGATTCTGTGTTCCTTGAAGCTTTCAGAAGTGGTTCATCTCTGTCCTGGGTGGTCCCCCATTGTCCTTATAGGTCTTATGGCAGAGAGGGCAAGGAGAGACCCTGACATCATAGAATCTGACCCACAAAATTCCAACAAGTTCTTAGTATCCCCTAAGAATAGAAAGCACCAGATGAAAGGACCTCCAGTAAATGCCATGGTGGTAGCAGCAGCCACAAAGGAATAACTGTCTGAGGAGAATTCTTCTGTCTATTCCTGTAATAAGGAGTCAAGGGTGTTGGACAAAGTAGAAGAAACAGGCATTTGCTTCAGTGATATTTGCACTCAGAACACTGAACTACCTTGTACATTTAACTCGCTTTCAGAGGGACATGACCAAGGGGATTTCCAAGTCCTTCTCAGGTAACTAGCCTTCAGATGTCCAAAATACAGTAGAGACCCAATTATGTACCCTAGAATCCACCTCTAATGTAGCCATGTGCTACTATCCAATGCAGCAGCTGATACAAAGAGCAGCTGGCACAGGCCATATGTTGCCATGCCTGGATGCAGCTGTGTTACTTTGTAGAAAGCGTCACGGTGTCCTTTATTAATGTTGACAGTTCAACACTATTTAGACCAAAAGTTAAAGAGACACTGACTAGGAATGAGCAAGATGGTAAGACACTCTCTACCATAGGAATCCATTTCCCACTCCTCAGACGTCCTATTCTAGAAACCAAAGGGGTGGTAAGAAAATGTGATTCAGAAAATCAGCATTTCCACTACAACACTCCTGGAGACAGACCCCCCCACACACACACACACACACCTGAGGCAGATGGGGAGTAATTCGAAATCAGGGTTTTTGCAGACTTTTCATTGAGAATCAGCTCCCCTGAAGGATTACCCAGCTGCTGCACTGTGATGACAGTCAGGGGGTGCTTAACTTTACTCCATCAATCCTGGCAAAATATTACATTGCATTCCTGGGTGCTAATGATAATCACCAGAGGCTACACCATTCCTTTCCTGTACCCTCCAAAAAAGAGGTTAAAGATTATTTATATTCCACCCAATCAGTTGGAATCTGCAGCAACAGAAGTTTCAAAGTTGCTAGAAAAAGAGTAATTTATTTATTATTTTTATTTACATTTGTTGACCGGGAAAATCCGACTGGACACAGGTCCTTTTTCAGCAGAAGCCCAGGGAGCAAAGCTCCACAATAAAAACAAGAATTAATTACAAGTTACAAGAAGTATAGGTATGTTTTAACAATAGTAGTAAACAGTTATAGTTCAAAATGAAATTATTTAGTTAAATGGTACCAATAGGTTCCCCCAGACCAGTTAGAATCCATAGTTTATTCCAGGTTATTTTTAATTCCTTAAAAACAAGGAACCTCAGGCTAATATTGGACCTCAGCCACCTCAGTCAGTTTATGAGGCAAACAAAGTTCCAGATGGCCACAGTACATTCCATATTGCCTCTCTTGAGGAAGGACAATTGGATGTGCTCTATAGATTTTCAGGATGCCTGCTATGAAATAAAGATTCAGAGATGATTCAGAAGATTTCTCCGTTTCCAGCTGGGACCAAATCATTTTTAGTTCAGAGCACTGTCATTCGGTCTTACCAAAGCCCCCCCAGGTGTTCAAAAAGATAATGGCAATGGCAGCAGCTCATCTCCAAATGCAAGGGATCCAGGTCTTGCCATAGCTAGACAATTGGCTCCCAACTGCTCCTTTCAAGGATCTACTGCTACAACAACAAACTACACTGCCCCACCTGGCAGATTTCTTAGGGAATCACAGTGAATCATGCAAAAAGCCAGGTATGTCCCACACAGCAGCAAGAGTATTGTCCTTAAGGCTAACAGCTTCTCAGGCAATGCAGCATCCTTTTCCTCAAGCAAGGCTGATGTTATGTCTGTTAGGTCTGATGACCTCTACCAACACCACAGCTCCATTAGCAAGATACCATATGAGTATTTCAATGCACTCTCTCAGTCCATTGGTCTCAAGAGTCCTCATCCCCTACATACCAAGATTAGTCTGACACATATTTGCAGAGATCATATAAAGTGGTGGATCCCTTCTCCATCAGTCACAGAAAGGAGACGTTTTGATCCAACAATTCCTCAGGCCACAGTAACTGAAGATGTTTAGGGTAGGGGGGCATTTCAAAGGAAAGACAGTTCAAAGTTCTTGGTCACCTGCAGAAGCCAGCCTATCCTGGAGATGAGAGCAGTCCTCCTAGCATTGTAGGCTTTTTAGGACTATCTACTCAAGAGTGTGATAATCTGTCCAGATGAACAAAGTGTCTGTAGTTTGTTACATCAACAAACAAGGGGGAACATGATCTTACTCAATTTGCTGGGAGGCCATGAGAGTATGGCAATTGTGAATGCCTTCCAATCACTTTCTAACAGCAATGCACATATCCAGAATGGAAAATGTATTAGTTTACAAACTGAATTGGTTGATTCCATTGCCTTGTGAGTGGTCTGTCATCCAGAGAGTGGCAATGGAAATTTTCAGCCACTGAGGCCAAACTTGCTGCAACCTTTTTGCCTCATACCTGTACAACAAGTACAGCAGTTACTTCACCCTCATCCTTTCATAGGGATAGTTACAGGGAGACACTGACACTGTAGTCCACACTTGGCCCCTGAGTCTCCTCTGTGCTTTCCCACCAATATTACTTCTGACAAAATTCATTCAGAAAGCCACAAGATGCAAGACCAACTTGATCCTCATTACTCCATTCTGGTTTCCCTTACTTTGGCATCATTTGATACACATACCCTGGGTGTTGGATCCCAATCCGGTACTTCTGTGACACCCAGGATGCCTCTACCAGATTTACAAACCCTAAAGTTAACTGTGTGGTTTCTCCAATTTTAATACCTAGAGATGCCGGGCTTTCTTCTCTGGTGGTTCACATTATTACTTCACAAAAGCAGTCAACAAAAAAGATTTATACAAGTAAGTGAAGGAGATTTTCTATCTGAGAATCATCAAAGGGACTGAACCTCATTTCTGCTCCTCTCCCATCAATATTGGATTTTCTTTCAGAACTTTTTCACCAAGGATCCAGTTTCTTACTATCAAAGTGCAAATGACTGCTATATTGGATTTTAACATAAGCCATAACGAAATTTCCATTGCTTCTTAGAATCTCCAAAGCTCTCCTCATAGGAGCTTTTTCAAGGAGACCACCAATTAGGGACCCAGTTCCCACATGGAATGTCATGATCATGCTTCAGTCATTAACTCTGAAATCCTTTGAACCAGGATCTTAAGTGTCTCTATTGCGAAACTATTTCTCTAATTGCAATTTCATCCGCTAAACAAATTTCTGAATTACAGGCGCTGTCATGTAGACCACCTTTCCTTATGTTCCACAAAGACAGAGTGAGAATGAGAACAAATGTCTAATTGCACTGAGATATGTCTTGTGCTGAGGCTGCAAAACAATCACTTCATGAGCCTCCAAGAAATAAGACGATGAAGTCTCAACAAAAAAAACAAGCCATGCATCTAACTCATGCTTACCTCCCATAAAGTGTCACCCCGGTCAAAAGAAGGATGTCAGCAGAAAAGGTAGATTGCAGAATCATCAGATTACACACTGCATCACATTTATTCATTTCAAATCTTTAGACATTGTCTTAGCAAGATTTAAAAAAGAAGTAGCTTTTTCCTTACATTATTTGAATATTTCAAGACTAAGATAACTGCCACTGGGCTAAAGAGGAGATTAATTTGCAGAGGTGGAACTACCATTTACTGACTTCTTCCCACACTGTCTGAAACCTTGGTTTAGTTAGTCTGCTCTTTGCAAAAACTTTGGTGTAGAAGTGTGCATTGTAGAACGGTTTTGAGGTTCTTGTGCTAGAAGCAAAGCTGTTTCTAACTCAGTTAGACTTGCCAGTAAGGAGTTACTCTTGTAGCTGTTGTGTGTGTGTGTGTGTGTGTGTGTGTGTGTGTGTGTGTGTGTGTGTGTGTGTGTGTGTGTGTGTGTGTGTGTGTGTGTGTGTGTGTGTGTGTGTGCGCACATGCGCGTGTGTGATGAAGGAGTTCTGGACTAAGTGAATGATAGTCCCTGCTGTGATACTTGTCATTTCTTTAACTCCCATGGGAATACTGCAGCACTTAGGTATTTTCCACTTCTGTTCTGATGAGTGCTTATTATAGATGGTCATCATCTAGAAGACAGTGCCACATCTTAATGAAGTGAAAACAAAATTCAAGACAATATTCGGGAGACAGAGGACTCTGTGCCCCCCAGCCAGTTAGTCCGCAGTAAGTACTTGGTAGAGTCATGCGTGCCTTAGGGAATCTGGGCAATGGAACTTGCGCCATTTATCAACATGATTTTCAGTGATTTGTAGTTAATATTTGTTTTAGTTATTGTACTTACATTCATTGTATTGTGATTAAACACAGTAAATGAATGTCCATACTAGGAACTGATGGGGAAACTTAATTGTATATATGGAGAAAGAAGAATGACCACAATATCCTTAGTGTGGAAGAAAGAATAATCATGATAACGTTATCTCCAAGAAACTGTGCATAGAAACTGAAGCGGTGCATTTTGTCAAAATAAGAAAACATGAGAAAATGCAGCTCATTTTTGTGTTAATGAGATGGCGTTAGCTCTTCTACCTTCTGGAAGATTAACAAAAAGTAAAGTAAAGGAGTTTGTTGATGTGCTCTCTCCTTTCACTGCCCTTGTTTGATTTCTTGTGAGGTGCATTGGGTGGAGGGAGGAAATGCTACACATGGTACATGTTGCCTAATGGGCCTGGGTTGTCGGTGAAAAGGAGACTAGGGATAAGCCCACTTACCCAGTGAAAAATAAAGTGCACTCGATATTACTGTGTTCTCTTTGTCAAAAAACATGGCTTCCACTCTTGCTAGGTATTCGTTCGCCAGGGAGAGGTGTGATTGATGCTTGGATACCCACATATAATTGAATGGGGTTTAGCCACTGTAATATCGTGTATTTTAAGCTTTGGTCCTCATTAACAAGTATATACAATGAACACCCACCAAGTAGAGAATGACCCCTTTCCTCAGACATAGTGTTATTCCAGAGGAGGTTTATGTTAGTTAAATCACGTGTGGTTGCTGGGTCTGGTTTTGCAAAAACCTGGGAAGAACCATATCTGCAGGGGGCAAATGCAATGAAACAGGCTCTCAGAGTTTCTCCTCAATATTAAAGACCAAATTTGTATTTTATAATATATAATTTCCATGTGTGGGGGGTGTTGTGGGAATGGATTCCTGACTAATAGTAAATTTATTAGCAGTTGAGAAAGTATACCTGAATATCAGGAGATTCATACATCTGGCAAAGGAAGCAAGTGACTAAACTGACTCAGATCACACCACACACAGAGTCCATAAAGATCATTCGGCAAAACCCTTTCAAACTTCACTAAGTTAATTTATCTGCCACTATTACAATGTTTCAATGATTTTAGACGGCATCAGACCTCAAAAGAAATCTTATGAGGCCAGTATCTATTTTTGTGTGCCCATGAACACTTTTTCACAAAACCGTGGACTTCCTTTTTAAAAAAATGAAATGCTTTTTGTTGATCAGATGTTGCATGGGAGTTTTGTTGCTGCACTAATACTAAAGCTTGCCATTTTAATCTTTTGAGTTTAAATATTGTATTCTAACTAAGTAATTATCATTTCTTGTACATTTGTTTGATAATATGAACCGTACGCTTAGATTGAAGCTGCCTTTGTTGTATGATGTTTTATAGATCCCTGTAAGATCACTTCTCTAAACCTATAGCAAACAAACTGAACTTCTTCAGTATTTCCTCATATTAGATGTCTCACACATCTTTTTTGGGGGGAGAGTGTATCACCTTTGTACCCTTTTGAGAGATCCTAAATTGTTAACATTGAATGAAGAAAAAGCTCCTCCATATTTGAATACTGACCTCTCAAATTTGATAAATACAGGCATCAGAACCATTACATTTCTGTAATTAATTTATGTCAGTGTTGTAGCCCTGGTATCCCTTCCTAGCTTGCATGTTCACATGATGGTTATAGTTTAACTTCGGTGAGATGGCAACATCCAGGTCACAGAAACAAACACAACCTGAAATTGACTAATTTCCTGTAGTATAAGGATAGTGGGCATTGCTTTTACACACATGTAGTAGTTCGCATTTTTGGCATTGAACTCCAGATTGTTTTGATTGGTCCATACCAATAGTTTGCTGGTGTAAGATTGGAAGGCTGCCTGATTGTACACATTTGCTACTGTTTTTGCTACATTAGAGCCCTGTACAAACTTTTGATATAGAACATGAGGAATCGGTTTGGAATACTGACATAAAAATTAAGAATTGGAAGGACCCACATGACACCTGTAGCACTCCTCCATTGATTTTATACTCCTGAGATATAATTCTGTCTAGTCTTATTAATGACTTCTTATTCCATAGCCAGTTTTTAAACCAATAATATGCCCATTAGTTTTGTGAATTCTCTTGGTGTCTAGTATAATCTTACATTTTGTGGCATTGAATGGCTTGTTTAGACTAACTGGGAGACCATCGAATGACGTCTGAATAAATTTTAATAAATTTAATCAACCATGATCGCCTCATGAACCCATTTTGATGTATGCTTATTATGTTGATGTTCAAGCTGTTTCTTTTGTACTTTAGTAGTGTTCTCTTGAATATGGTAGATCAGATGCTATTAAGAAGGATTGGCCTGTAGCATTTGGCATTATCCATGCTACCATTTTTAAAAATGGGTTTAAAGTGAGCATATGTCCATATTGGTGGCACTTACCCTTCTGTAGTGTTGGCTGTCAATCAAAGGGTTACACTTACTACTAATAATAAAGTGCCCATTTTGTCATCAGGCCATGGGGTTGAGCCCTTCTTTATTAAATATCTGCTATCCATACTTCCTTAATTTCCAGACATATTGCTGTGAAGAGAGAGAGAAACATTTTGCCAGGTTTTAGGTGTTTCTCAAAGAAGGAATACTTGGAAAATGTGCTGGCAAATATCTTGGCAACTTCATCAGATGCAGAAAAGTATTATAGTCAATACATTTAAAATCTGCAAGATGTCCTATCAGAGATTAAAAAAAATAAAAACAAACTTACAAGTACAGTAAGACGTAGCTTGCTTTTTTTCCTTTATCATAGAATATCACAGACATAACTCACCTTCTTCCTCCTAATTTTAGTTTTCCTACTGATATTCTTGCAGCTTTAAATATTGACAGGGATTCATAAAGGTTACCACAAAGTGTAGACTACATGTACACTTAGTGTAATCTTTCTGAATGATTAGAAAGCACAAAGGATGTGATAAGAATGTTCTTGAACACATATTGTGTACACTTACTGTACACTTAGTGGTGCAGGCTTTATTGAATCTGCCCCCTAAACTTTTTTTTACATTTTCTATAGTGGCATCCATATGTGGACACCCTGATTTGTTTCTTTGAAAGATGAGAAAGAAGAAGATAGGAAAGATTGGAAATGGGAAATATAACAAAGGGGGACCCATAAAAGGAGAACACATTAAGAGGTTTACTGGTGGTCAGAAGTACAGACATTCATTATTACAAATGTCTGAATATTTAAAGCTCTTCTAGGACATCAATGCCAGACCTGCATGAGTGCTTTTCCAATAGTATTGTAGAAGCCCTCAAGAACTGCCCACAAAGCAGTGTTGAAGCGAGGTGGAACCACATTCATGACACCATCTACAACTCCACCATGGATAACTTTGGCAAAAGAGAGAGGCAGAATCCAGATTGATTTGAAGCGAATCACTGAGATAGAACCAGCACTCACAGCCAAGCGAGTAGCACTGCTGAACTACAGGACGGAACCTTCGGAGGTGACTCTATCTGCACTTAGGAAGGCCAGAAACAATGCTCAGGAGATCATTTGATAATGTGCCGATGACTACTGGCTGAACCTCTTTCACAACATCCAATTTGCCACTGACTGGCAACATTTGTGCCATGTATGAAGACATAAAGAAAGCCTTTGGCCCTAGTAAAGCCAAGATTACACCCCTAAAGTGTACTTCAGGTAAAGTGATTTCAGACCGAGTCAAACAGAGAAATGGGCAGAGCATTACCAGGAGCTCTACTCAAAGGAGACTATTGTCACTGACACAGCAGTTGAAAACATAACTCCCCTTCCTATGGAAGAGGTTGACAATCCTCCCTCTGTAGAGGAGTTTAGCAAAGCCATCAACTCTCTTGCCTGCCATAAAGCTGCAGGAAAGGATGGCTTTCTCCCAGAGGTCATCAAGGTTGGCAAGAAGTGTGCTCTTCTAGACCACCTGCATGAGGTCCTGTTACAATGTTGGCAGGAAGGAAGAGTGACCCAGGATATGCATGATGCTAGCATCATAATATTGTACAAGAACAGAGGAGACTGAACTGACTGCAACAACTACCATGGAATATCCCTCCTCAGTGTTGCTGGGAAAGCCTTCACCCGCCTAGTTCTTAACAGGCTGAAATCACTCATGGGATGTGTTTATTCTGAGGAACAGTGTGGATTTAGAGCAGGAAGGTCCATTCTCGACATGATCTTCTCACTAAGGCAGCTGCAAGAAAAATTCTGCAAGCAAAGGAACCCATTGTACATCGCCTTCATTAATCTAACTAAGGCATTTGACTTGGTCAGCAGGAAAGGCCTCATCACCCCGCTACAGAAGATTGGATGCCCCACTAAACTCCTGAAGATGATTACATTTTTTCATGAGGACATGCAAGGGGTCGTGCAATATGATGGCTCCGTATCCTACCCATTTCCAATCAGAAGTGGAGTGAAGAAAGGGTGTGTACTCACTCCAACATTCTTTGGCGTCTTTTTCTCTCTACTACTGTCCCATGACTTTAATGAGTCCGAAGATGGTGTATACCTCTACACCAGAAGCATTGGTAATCTCTTCAACCTTGCATGCCTTCAACTAAAAACCAAGGCGTGGACAGTACTGATCAGAAAGATGTAGTTTGCAAATGATGATGCCCTGAGTGCTCACACTGAGGAAGCACTACAATGCCTCATAAGCTCCTTCACTGATACCTGCAGAGATTGTGGCCTCACAATCAGCCTCAAGAAGACCAACATCATGGGACAGGATATCAGCAGCACCCCCTGCATTTCCATCAGTGATCACACTCTCCAGGTGGTGAAGGATTTCACTTACCGGGCTCCACTGTCTCTAGCAATCTCTCCTGGATGCTGAGCTGAACACCTGGATTGGTAAGGAAGCAACATCAATGCCACTCTTAACAGTTAGGGCCGGGAAAAATTTCAAACTGACCATCAACACCAAGATGAAGGTGTACCAAGCATGTGTGCTCACCACTCTACTCTGTAGTACTGAAACTTGGACCCTGTACTCCTGCCAAGAATGCAGACTCAACTCGTTTCATCTACGCTGCCTCAGAAGGTTCCTAGGCATCACCTGGCAGGATCACATTCCAAATATAAATATCCTAGAGTAGGCAGGGATATTAAGTACATTTGCCCTGCTCTCCCAAAAGTGCTTGTGCTGGCTTGGTCAGGTCAACCGTATGCAGGATGGTTGAATCCCCAAAGATTTTCTGTATGGTGAGCTTGCTTCTGGCTCCAGATGCACAGGAAGGCCCATTCTGCACTTCAGAGATGTCTGCAACAGTGACATGAAGGCAGGCGATATCAGTCCAACAGGCTGGGAAGCCATAACTGCAGATTGCATTACTTGGAGATTGGCTGTCAAGACAGGCAGCCAGATGATCGAGAAGAGAGGGGTGCTGGGGAAGAAGAGGCGAGAGTGCAGATGGCAGAGGACAATTTCAGTATCTACGCAGCCAGGTGTCGGCTACACCTGCATAAATTGTAACAGAGTCTTTGTTTGTTTGTGTCTTTCAGCTTTTCCTGGTTAAGGGTAGCCACAGTGGAACTTTGGTCTGCTAATGATTGGCAGTTGATTTTTACGTACTGGCTTGCCAGGTCTGACGCACAACCTTCAATGAAGGTACGCCCATTCACGCATGTCTCCACGCAGAAGACGCTCTAGCTGAGAATCGAACCGGACAGCGTCTTACTGTGAGGCAACAACGCTACCACAGCACCACCACCGCTGCCGGTCAAAAATCAGACTTTGCAGTCACAGCAGGCATTGCACTTTAACCACTGACTGATTTCGTGATGCAAACTTCATTGTCTCTTGAGACAGTGAAAGGCCGTCAAACATATATATATATATATATATATATATATATATATATATATATTGTCGAAAGATTTTACTCTTCTAACATATTCTGGAAAAATCACACCAAGTTCTTGTAAGCAAGTAAAACAGCTTTATTTTACATGCATGGAGACCTGCTACATGATAGTAGTATGCCAGCAGTCTGGCTACTTGTACTTTAAGTTCTCCTTATATAGACCCTCCTGCATGTACATACACGTAGCACAGAGGACTTTCATTAAAATTGATAGTTTGATTACTTGTTTTTACCAGCCAGTACCACAGTTATTCTTGCACCATTAACTTTCTTATCAGCAGTTTAAGATTAACTTCTGCATTCCTCAGTGATCAACATTTTCCAGAACATTTCAGTTTGCACGCAGTGAACATTTTTCTGCTTAACCCTTTAAATACAGAATACAAAATATGTTGACTTCAGTATTTTCCCACATTTCCCCCCTTACAACATTTTGTATACTGTTTATTTTACACAATCCCAGATACGTTGTATACCTTCTCATAATCAGAGAAATATGCTTTTGTAGCATTGGCAGAGATAACCTTCGATATTATCATTTTGATACATGGTATGCAACAGCAGCCAAGCAGCAAAAATATGATTGCACCAACACATACAGCAATTAAAATGTTCATCAACACAGAACCCCAGTTTCCAAACAGATTTTGGAAAAAGTCAGTCAAGGGGTTTGGACCAGGTTTAGTCAGTTCAGAAACTTGTTGAATTATTTCAAGATGGCTCTGAATCGCGTGCTCGTTATCAGGAATGAACGAGCAGCACTCCTCGTGTATCAGAGCGCAAGTACCTCCTTTCGCCGCTAGGGTGAAATCGAGCGCCATACGGTTCTGCAACACTACTGTTCTCATCGCCGTTAATTCGTCCGTCACCAATTCTAGCGCTGAAAATGTCGCATTACTCAGAGTCTCTAACAGTTTTGACAGTTTTCTCAGTTCCCAGATGGATTTTACTGTCCCATATGCTGGCAAAATACCAGCCCAAGCAATTACATCATCGCCTAGGTCCATATGTGAGAGTCCTTTGCTGCTGACGTGTGCCAAGTCATGGTGATAAATCCATGATGCATCAATGTTACCTACGGGATTAATAGGTTTATTAAGAGAACGTGCATTTCGTATTTTACCTTGAGGCAATGCATTTGCGTGTCTGATAGCTGGTATCAGATATCCCAAAAAACAACTTCCTGACCAGCCATATGGTAACCATTTATATGCTTTCCTACCACAAATAAAATAACAATCATTTGTTTTGATGGTAATATTGGTTGCAAATTCATAACTCCCATTTGGCTTTAGCCCCTTAAATAACAGGCCATATACATACAGCATTTTTTCAACAAAACTAGTATCATTTACATTGATGTCTTTTTTTATAGCTCCAAACTTGGTCTCACACTGCCCTTCTAGGGTACAATTATGAACTATTGTCAAATTACATTGGCTCAGCCCCACCTTAACTTTCCCAATCTTTTGAAAACACACTGTTCCGTTTGGCCCCAGAAGAGGCAGCGCCACCTTGTCTCTCAGTGGTACTTCTGTGGTTTCAAACAACAAACTATTCCAAGTATCATTTATTCCCAGAGGGGCTGTCCCTAACATTAAGCCACTATGTACAGTAGGTATTGCAGTACATACCCAACAATTTGAGACATTCATTGAGGATGCATATGCATATTTAATCGCTTGATATGTATTAAAGTTTGGATGCCAGCTGGTGTGTTTGTCTCTTTTTGAATGGCTAGCTTCATTAAAAGACAGAAATGTCCAAAACAGAAATATTACAATCACAATAGTTATAAACAATAAAACATTGCAATAGAACCATTTTCTCTTATTCTCATTATTGTCCTTCATGATTGCTGCTGTCTGTTTGTTCCTCAGGGAACTCAAGTCTTTATTTAACTGAAAATGTCTTACGATTTTGCAGTGCGTTAGGTGGATCCATGAGGACCTTTCTTTAATCTGAACTGCTGTTGGAGTTGCGATTAGCACCTGGTAGGGGCCCTCCCATTTGGGGGATGCCCAATTCTTGCGTTTTATTATTTTGATCCAGACCCACTCGCCGGGTCTGATTTCCGTGATCTTGTCGTCTCTTGAACCTGAAAAACAATCATTCGTTAAACAGCTGTTAGTATTGGTCAGCATTTTCCTCATGTACTCAGCTATCTCCTCACCCCCCTCACGTTCCGCAGGCAACAAGTTTTGCCACTGCGGGACGTAATAAGGTCTCCCATACAACAACTCAAATGGGGTGACTCTTTTTGAGGTGGGAGTTGTGCACATGGAAAGGAGGGCTAGAGGTAGACAGGTAATCCAAGACTGATGTGTCTCGGCCATGAGTTTTCTCAACTTGCCTTTTAGAATGCCGTTATGGCGTTCCACCAACCCTGCTGACTGTGGGTGGTAGGCACAATGGTGTTTCAATTCAATTTGGAAAACTGTAGACAGTTTCTGTATGATCTGATTGACAAAATGCGTGCGTTGTCAGAGTAGATGCATGTAGGAAGTCCAAAGTGCGGACGATGTGATTGACCAAAATTTTAGCCACTGATTGAGCATCCGGATGTGTCACCGGAAAAGCCTCAACCCACTTAGTAAATGCATCTACTATTACTAACACAAACTTCTTTAGTTGTGCGGGGTCAATTCGATGAAGTCCATACATATTGTATGAAAAGGATAGGGGTGTTGGAAATGATGCGGAGCAACTCTGACCCCTCCCGTGGTATTTAGCACATACTATGCAGGATAGACAAAACCGTTTTGCATATGCAATGAAACCCTTGGTCCAAAAGGTAAGGTGGATAATTCTAACCATAGCTGCAGGGCCCAGATGGGAAGGGCCATGCACAACTAGTGCTGCATACCTAAAAGATTAGTAGGCAAAACATATTTATTATCCGGTCCCACATAGATTCCTTTGTTCTGCCTAACACCATACCTAGTCCAGCGTTGTTTTTCCTGTACTGTGCTAAGTTCCTGCATGACTTGTAAGGTTTGCAAATCAAACTTATCTGTTGGTTGTAATTCTGTAGGTGTGGTTTCAAGTGAAAAGGTACTGGACATAGCTGCCTCTTTGGCTGCTTTGTCTGCTAGGGCATTACCAAGTGATACCGGGTCCTTAGCACGGGTATGAGCAGCGCATTTACAGATGGCCAAACCCCGTGGCCATTGGACGGCTTGTAGTAATTCAAGGATTAGTTCTTTGTGCATGATGTCTTTTCCCGAGGTTGTAACCATCCCCCTATTTTTCCATTGCTGAGCAAACACATGTACCGTACAGAAGGCATATTGACTATCCATATAGATAGTGACATTCTTGTCCTCCGAAAGGAGACATGCCCTTGTCACAGCAATCAGTTCCGCTGCTTGAGCGGATAAGTTCCCGGGGAGTGGTCTTGCCTCTATTATCTGAGTTGCAGTAGTAACTGCATACCCTACCTGCGTGGTGCCTGTTTCTGTTTTGCGTGCTGACCCATCTACAAACAGTGTCCAGTCCGCATGTAGTAAGGGTTGATCTTTAAGATCCGGTCTTGGTAGAACTTTAGAATGTATGAGATCTAAGCATACATGCGGGATACCGTCTTCAGCAACAGGTAGCAATGTCACTGGATTTAAGGTAGTGCATCTCTCAATTGTCATGTGTGGCTGCGATAACAGCGTAGTCATACAAGATAAATGTCTGCTAGGTGACAGAAATGTTAACTTGTCCTGCAGAAGGATGACTGCTACAGAGTGCAGGACTTTTAACGTAAGATCATGGAACAATACCAACGTGGCAGACGCTTGTACCGCCAAAGCGGCTGCAATTACTGCTTGCACACAGTGTGGTAATGCTCGTGCTACTGAGTCTAATTTGCTAGAGTAAAATGCCAATGGTCTTAACTTATCTCCATACATTTGCATTAAAACAGATGTCATAAATCCCTGCTTGCAATCTACAGTCTGTATAAAGGTCTTACTGTAATCTGGAAACCCCAATGTCGCTGACCCAGCTATCAGTTGCTTGATCCTAGTGAATGCCTGTACTGCCTTGTCTGTCCAGTGCAGCAAATCTTTTGCCGCCATCGGTATTGCAAAAATTAAGTCTGATAGTGGGTGCACTTCTTCGGCGTAGTTGGGAATCCAACTACGACAGAAGTTCGTAATGCCTAAAAAGGACATCATTTCTTTTTTTGTAGTTGGCATGGGGGCTTGTAAAATAGCATTCTTTCTGCTGTCATCTAATCGCCTGCCCTTCCCAGAGATAGTATAACCCAGGTAACGTACTTCTAATTTACAAAATTGTAACTTAGACTTATTTACCTTATGTCCTTCGTGTGCCAGAAAGTGTAGTAGTCGAATAGTCTCGGACTTACAGAGTTCTTCCGTAGTCGCGGCCAGGAGGATATCATCCACGTACAGCAGTAGGTGGCACCCTTGGGCTGGTTGGAACTGAGCCAAATTGGTGGACATCTCTTGTGAGAAGATGGTCGGACCTTCGCAGTATCCCTGCGGTAACCTGGTATAGGTATAACACTTGCCCATAAACGTAAATGCAAACCAAAATCTACTATCTTCCTGCAAGGGAATAGAGAAAAAGGCATTACTGATATCAATTACAGAAAAGTAGTTATCCGTTGGAAGGATATCGTTCAGCAGAATAGACGGATCCGGGACTATGGGGGCCCGAGGTACCACCGCGGCATTTATTGCCTGTAAGTCTTGTACCATCCTCCATGTCCCATCCGTTTTTTTTACTGGAAATAAGGGCGTATTACACGGTGAGTCTGTGCACAGAATTAATACTCCAGCTTTCAAAAGTGCTGTGATTACCGGTAAAATGCCCTCCTCTGCCTTTCTGCTCAAGGGATACTGCCGTTTATGAGGTCTAAATTCTGACTTGGGTGTAATCTTTACCTGTCCTGCCATTCTAATCAGTCCGATATCGTGCTGACCCTGCGACCATAATGAGTTTGGAATCGTCTGCAATTGAGATTCTTCCATGGGGGTAAGGAGACATAGTCATAATGTCCCAGGGGATTGTATCAGTTCATCTTCCCAGAGGTGCACGGTCGGTCTGGCTTGTGTAACCCAGTTAAGTTTTTGAACCTGAACGCCCTTACCTGCCAACTGTTCTGGTGTCCATCCTACCCATTCAGTTATTTTCTTACCCACGAGGTACCATGACATTCCTTCACCCTCCGTGACTGAAATATGTGTGGTTAATTCATTCTTATACAGCAGCTGCATATCCCTTGTAAGGCTACATGTGACTGCAGAATTACCTAGTGTGTCCCAAAAAAGGCTATGCAATACTAGTTTGGTGACTTTAAAACTAAGAAATTTCTTTTCGTATTCTAAATCAGGTCTGGCACATCTTCTGTAATACATTGTGCAATGTAATGGATCTGACACCTTCGGATTTGTTATGCCGTATTTGCTTAATGCCAAATTTGTAAGAGCCGTCACTACACTCTGGGGCCTGTCTCTATCAAATCATTACTATACCAGTAATGTAGATCTCCCTGCCCCTCTAATAGCATTGCACTATTCGGTTCAATTCTCCTTGCCACCATCCCAGTGGAGGTTGGGACGGCTGCTATGCCGAACACTTGCATTAAATCTCTTCCTAGTAAATGTACTGGGCAGATTTTTGAAATTATTACTCGGAACCGTATGGTTTGGTTCGTCTCTGGGTCGGTAAACCACAGAGGTTTGGACAATGGCTCTTTGTAAATACGACCATTTGCTGCTTTTACAAGCACATATTCATCCGAGGTAACATCGGATGATATGGCAGTACTTCTGACTAACGTTCGTGAAGCCCTGAGTCACAAAGAAATTCTATGTCTCGGCCCTCAACTTGCAATGTGATCACTGGTTGGGATTCCAATTGCATAGTTGATGCTAGTGCTGTTAGATTTACCATTTGATATTTCTCATTTTCTGCCATTTCCTGTCCCCACCCATCGTCTTCACTTGTACCTACTTCCCCATTCTCACTTTCTTCTTCTTCCTCATACCCTCCATCTACGTCTTTTTGACCGTCATATAGTCATGCGGTACCACCGGAAGCAACCATCGGTTTCTCCGGTCCTCTGCAATCTCTGGCGAAATGTCCTTTCTTACCGCACTTAAAACACTCCCCCCTCTTTTGCCTACCCTTGAAATCCTCAGAATGACTTATGCCTCCTCGTCCTCGTCCTCTTCCCCTGCCACGCCCTCTTCCGCGATTTGCGGAACCTTGAACTAACATTAAAGTTCCATCTTCACTAACTGTAAAAGTCTGGGCTTTTTTATCTTTTTTTTCCTTCAGGTATTTCTCAGCATGTCTAGCATAATCCATAAGGGGCTGTAGACGCGCTGTCCTGTGTGTGATCATATGCTTTTGTATAAAGTTACCAATGGCTGTCTTGCAGCCCTTTAGGAATGCATTTTTCAGTTGCTGTTCATAGGGCGAGTCATTTTCCTGATTTTCTGCCTTAATCAACCCACTATGAGCATCAAAACATTGTGTGAGACGATGTAGATAATTGTCTACGGTTTCGTCATCTGATTGAACGCATTGATTAATGCAAGTCCAATCTGCTTTGGGCTTCCAATGTTCTTCTATTTTATCTAGGAGAGTCTTTATTCTGGTTCTACACACTTCGGAGTTAAGCGGCAAGGCTCCCCTTCCTCTGGTAGCAGGGGTCCCAAGTTCCACAAATAAGGTGCCAATCAGGTCCTAGGATTTGCCTTATTACTTGTTCAAATTCTACAGCGTTTAATCTATAACTCATTCTCATGCCCCCTACGCCTGTATGAATTTACGCATATCTACTTTTGGATGGGGAATCCCTCTACCGCTTTTAGGATGTCATCACGGGTCCACGGTCGGTAGACCAATATGGTAGGACCCTCGCCTTCTGCGCCTGCTTGAGGATTTGCCACTTCTATCAGTGGGTATTCCTCTCCTTCCTGATCTACCTTTTCCTTAATTTTCCAGTGCCCTTCTCTCCTAATACTTCCGCATGTAAGTCAAGAGTGTTGGCAGGCTCTCTCTGTAATATAATACTTGGCGTGGGGGCCACCCACGAAGCCTGGTATTGCGGTGGGTCCTGGTCGGGGGGCACCTCAATAACCTGTGCAGGGTCTGGATACTGGATGGGAGGGGCCGAGGGATTCTGGTGACTACGACTGACTATGGAAGTTTCATTATCTTCCTTTTGAACAAAGTACACATCTTTTTCACTTGAATTACCACACCCTTTTTCAAATTTTGTTCCCTATGTCTTTTATTTGCTTCCTCCAGCCATTTCTGTGCCTGGGGAAACCCCACCTTCTTTTGATTCCTTGTCTTATTTCCTGCCTGTTTGCACAGTAATCTTACTAGATTTTGACATTCTGACTTATTTAAACATCCACTAAACCCATGATCTTTTTTCCATTTATCTAAATACTTTACATTCTTTGGGTGTAAATCAAACATAAACTTTTCATCTTCAGTTTTGTCAGCCTTTGGCAACTGGTTCCTGTTCCCATTTCTCTTACGAGAAACTATTCCTGTTCCTGAGATCTCTTGTATATGGAATCTATTCACATATACTCCTTATACTTTGAGAAAATTAAATTTCTCCCTTGACTAGTCCCTTAAAATTTAGACAAAAATTCCAATCAGAAACAACAAAAAAATAGCGTTTTTTGCTTACCTTTGTGATTCCTCCGCCCTGTTTCGCTGCCACCTCACGGATTGAATCTGGAAAGAGTGACTGGCCTCTAATTTCAACCTGTTTCAGTTGGAGGTCTTTCATTCGAGGAGAGCCTGATCTCTCTCCACCTGTGCAGGTTTTCAGCCTCTCTTTGTTCGATTCGCACCGTGCAGGGGCCGCCCTAACGTTGGGCGCCAGTTATGTCGAAAGATTTTACTCTTCTAACATATTCTGGAAGAATCACACCAAGTTCTTGTAAGCAAGTAAAACAGCTTTATTTTACATGCATGGAGACCTGCTACATGATAGTAGTATGCCAGCAGTCTGGCTACTTGTACTTTAAGTTCTCCTTATATAGACCCTCCTGCACGTACATACACATAGCACAGAGGACTTTCATTAAAATTGATAGTTTGATTACTTGTTTTTACCAGCCAGTACCACAGTTATTCTTGCACCATTAACTTTCTTATCAGCAGTTTAAGATTAACTTCTGCATTCCTCAGTGATCAACATTTTCCAGAACATTTCAGTTTGCACTCAGTGAACATTTTTCTGCTTAACCCTTTAAATACAGAATACAAAATATGTTGACTTCAGTATTTTCCCACACATATATATATATATATATATATATATATATATATATATAGATAGATATTTTTATATCTTGTATATGTGCATGTATTTACTTTGGTGTGTGTCTGTGTGTGTATGTGTGTGTGTGTGTGTGTGTGTGTGTGTGTGTGTGTGTGTGTGTACACACACACACATATATATATATATATATATATATATATATATATATATATGTGTGTGTGTAGATATCTAAGTATACACGTTTGCAAGCATATAAAAGTATGTTTACAAATATGTTTATGGGTATTTGTACCTTTTTGCATTTATTTACATACACCTCTGCATTCCCACATACATTTATACTTACACATAGCTGCAGTTATGCGATATATTGTGTAGATTATCACTAGACTTTCTTTCCTAAACCTAAATAAGTAAGAGGAAAAAGTGAAATGTTAAAACACTAAAAACTCACCCTAACCTAGGAATCCTACTCAGCATCTGGTCAGGCCTGTGCCTCTGCAGGTCATCATTCCTGCGTCAACACTGGGGCCCAGAGCAGCAGAGCAGGTGATCCCTGTCAGGGATGACAGGTAGATATCAGCCTTCTTCCACTCGGTGCCAGCCACTGCATTTTCAGTTTTCTGCAGGTATGGTTCCTGCAAGAAGTAAACTGTAATCTTGGTGTCCTTACCATACCTCTCATCCTGTTACAGCAAGTAATCTGGACAAAAGTATAAATAAAATTGGGACAAAGGCCCAAAAATGGGGACAATTTTTAATATTGCTCTTATAAACTTAGAAAGTTGATAGAATAACAGGTTTTGCATTAGCATGAATTTTCTGAAGGTATAAATCTGAAACTCAAATATTTGTCATTATTTTCTAACTTCAATCTTTAATGATTTGCCATTAATTTGCCAAAAAAACATTTTTTTGAAAAACAGTTCAAAAATATGAGGCAGAAATTTGGACATTCTGTGAAAATCTGTACAATTGAGAGGTATGGAACTCCTTACTGGACCAGCTTTGGAACTCGACCTTGTGTTTTCCCAGGTGCTGTTTTCTGTAGAAGTGCCACAACCAAAGTGAGAAATGTAATTGCAGGGCTGTGGTTCAGAGGGTGAGAACCACACCCTTTGAAGTGTGACATCACTATACCCAGCTCATGCAGTCATGTGAGGGTTTGAACCATGGAAGCATGCTTTTGTCAAATTAGGTATTGAAAAAGTGACATGGCTATAACTATCCATTTTTTGTTTTTGTTTTTTCTTTTAATTTCAATGACTACGTGCAGATGATATTGGTTTGTCTAAGGGAAGCATTCATTACTGCATTAATTTGTCATGGGATTATATGTATATTTCATTAAACAGAGTAATGTTTTTACCTAAAAATCCATATTTTTCTTTAACAGCATGCATTTAGTTGATAGGAAAGCATGAGTTTTGAAATATTGATTGAGGTAATCCTTTCATAATTATGTTTTGTATCTTATAAATAACATGTCCTGTCGGTATTTCATTAGTTTAGCTAAACTAACTTACTATAGGAAGTGTCATATTTTGCATGATGGCAATGGGCTAGGCTTGACTAAACTCCCATCCAAATGCTGACATTTTTCATTTTTGTTTGTTTAAATGCTGTGGCATATTTAAGTTTTATGGGAACATGCTACAAGCTGACGCATGGTCATATGGCAAGCTCCAGTCAGCACAGCTCGTCCACAACCACTGGATTGCTATCGATGCCTATATAAGTGGATTGACACACACTCATTACTGCAATTGATAGAGAACAAAACAGCTTGACCTTAATTTACATACAAAGCATGTAAATTAGCCTGATTTTTTGCTCAGTAGCTGCAAACCTGTCATTTATCTGCAATTGGTCAAGGTCAGCAGCAGGTAAGGTGTTGTGGGGAAGCATGGACTTTTAAACGTAAGCTAAAAACTATTTTACAGTGATACGTTGAATTTCCATAGCTTGTTAATATTTTAATAGATAAGTACTTTCATGGATTTTGCTTTCAAATTGAAGTCAGTGCCATATGCAACTGTATATTGTTGGCAATGACAGAAGTGGTAATGGCAATAGTTTGGAATTTCAAGTGTCATTTTTTAAAGCTGAGCATGCATGTCAGTGTTATTTACACAGGGAATGTTTGGTGAGATATCACCGAACATTTCACTGTGTGCAGATCTGTTGGTTTAACATGAGGTGGCAGTGGAAATGTTAAAAGCTTGCATATTTTTTTTGTTTCTGGATCATGATGTACACCGTCAAAAGGTGAAGAGGACAGTGCTCATTTGATTTTCGCTTCACTGTATCAGTGTGATGAAATTATTAGATCCAATGTTGTGTCTTCCATCCACACTCAACTAACAGATATTATGAATCTGTTTGTATCTAATGCCGGCAGCATTAGACATTTGGAGCCAAAGTTTAAGTTCTTCCCCTACCCATAATTCCCCTTAATCACCTGAGCACCACAGAGCTCATTTTCTGCTTGGAAACTTCAAGGCTGGTCCTTATCTGAGAAAAAATAGCACTGAGCTAAGTGCAGAATATTTTTTGTAGGGTTCAGTTTTTCTTTCAGTTCTCTTTCTAGCTTAGTATTTTGTTATCTTTCTCATCTCTTTTCCCTTTCCTTAGTAAAAAAAAAAAACAGACTTGTGTGGTGCATGTGTGTGTATTCATATATGCATATTGTAGATTGATTTAGTGATAGCACTGTGTAAGATTATTGTGTTTGGCTATAAGATTGTTAGATATTGGAGTATCCTGTTGGTTACGTCCGTGTAGCTTTCTTGTAAAGTATGGGTGTAATTTATAGTCCTTGCTAACATATCTGACAAGGCCTCCATCTTTAAAAAATGTGTTTCCAGTGATCGCAACATTCCTGCTGAGGATGCACACTTCAAGTGTGTTTATTATTTGGGGGCTTCTCGTCTTGATTAAAACTGATACACATGCTCAGCTTTCAGGTTCAGAGCTCTGTTATACCACTGGGTGATGCTTCTTCTGAAAGGCCTTGTCTGAGTCACAGCAGGGGAAGTCAGCCCCTCAAGTCTAGCTCTCCCTCTAGTTAAAAGTTGGGGGATAAAAACAAGGGAAAAAAGATTAAGGAAATGGTAAAAGAAAATAACTGGATTCCACCAAAGAGACGTCTTCAGAGAAGCACGAGAGCAAGACTCCAGGAAATGATCTTACAACCTTTTGGGTGTTTTGGTTTTGGCACTGAAATTGTCTAAAATTTCAGATCCAACTCAGCTATTGGATTCAGTTAGAATCAGTTCTCCAATTCCTCCATTCTGAGACTCCAGGTTCTTGCTGGAGCCAGTCAGTCCTCCGATCTGATACCCCTTCCTACAAGACAGGTCCTTCCATTAGATCTGTAGACCGCCTTTGAAGGCTTCTTCCCGAAGGTCAGTGTAGTCATCAAGGAGCTTTCCAACACTGACATGGACAGAATGATGAGGAAACTCTTGAGGATCCAGATTCAGCTAGGGGCCCTCCTTGTAATACCCACTGTTGGGGACTTAGAACTGTCCCTTCCACTCTTGTCTTACTTTCTCCATTACAGATCCATCCTTCTGATCTGATTGTTCTCTGGGAATTACCTTTGTCAGAGCCAAAAGAGTGGACAGTTTCTACTCCAACAGTAGCTCTTACCCTGCTGACTCCAACTGTGTTGGATCCCAATGGGTCTATAAGCTGAGCGGTCAGCACCAGTACTGGGGTTGGGATTGACTCCAAAACTCCATTTCTTTTCTTCCTTTTGGCACTTCAGCCTCCAACAACTTGGCTCTGGTGTCTGCTTCACAGCCAAGCTGTATTGGGTCTGTGAATGTGCCATTGTCCCACAGGGACAGCTTCAGTACCAGTTTCAACTTTGGCTTTCAAAGCATTTGAAATAATTCTTTTGAAGTCTAGACAGGTCTCCCTTTCTTACTTGGAACAGTCCCATCCTCTACTGATGTCTTTGGCTCCACTTCCTCTTCCTCTTGTTGCCACAAGACTGCCAGCCCTCAGAGATCTTGAGACAGTCCACATTGACAATTCCCTGTCTGCTTCAAAGTCTTTCCTAAAACTTCCCACTGTGGCTGTATATAAGAAGAACACAATTAAAATGAAACACCTGAACTCCCTTCAGATGTCTCTCACTGAGAATGCTGATTTTGATGACAAGGAAAGTTTCCCTAGATCCTCTCCTAGAGGACATCACCTTTAGAGACATTTTAGAATTGCTGAGATAGAAGGGGGGATGGTCCACTGTTGCCCTCTCCCAGGAGGAATTGGTATTTCTCGAGGTTTTCTGGTCTGGTCTGTCTACTTTTATGGTGGTCCCCCCTGCCGACAAACTCATGGATTTGTTCTTGCAGTGGACTTCGAAGGAACTGTAACCTATTCCCTACAATCCAGACAAGATTTTAGTTTCCCTCAAAGACAGATCATACTAGAGCAAATGTCCTGCTGTAGATTCTAGTGTGGTAGCAGTGACTACAAAGAAAGAGATTTCAGAAAGGAGCTCTACTGTCAACATCCCCCCTTAACAGGGAGTCCAGGGCAGTAGACAGGTTTGGAAAGTGGGTCTATGCCTCAGCGACCTTTGCATTAGGGGCCTTGAATTTCTTAATCAATTCAATACACTTTCAGAGGAACTTAATCAAGGAAATCTCTGAGTCTTTCTTGGGGTCCTTTCCTGTGGAGGCCTGTAAAACCATGGATATGCACTTGGCTACTTAAGGATGCACCTTTGTGATTTTGCAGACCGTTTTAAGACATCCTTTATCAATGTCCCTTATGATGATTCTAGTCTGTTGCTTCTGTTTTGTACCCAAGGGCCTCTAGATGTGAGCAGATTGTGCAAGATGCTGTCTGACCTCGGGATCTGCTTTTTTGCATGCCTAAGGAACTTTACTAGGACACAGAAGGGTGGTAAAAGGTTTGATTCTGTAAATTGCAGGTTTTTATGCCTGACATTTCTACTCAAGCCCCCCCCCCCAAAGGCGCAGGGGGGAATAATCACAATGGCTGTTGCCCTCATGCCCCTTCTCTAACAAAACCTAACAGTTTTTCTAAAGGGTTGTTTGACTGCTGCACTCTGGATGTATTTGGAGGAGCTTACCTCCGCACTCCACAGTCTGAAAAGCCATCACTCAAGTTACATGGGTGTAGAGAGCTATAACCAGAGGTTACATTTTTATCTTTCATTTCTACCCCCAACTTGAAAAGGCTTCCTGACATTCCACCACCACAAAGGAAGGTAGCAGCACAAGAATTAAGAAAGGTGCTAGAGAACAGAGTCATCCGCAAGGTCCCATCAGACCAACAAGGATCTGGAGTCTATTCAAGGTTCTTTTTGGTTCCAAAGAAAAACAGGGACTTCAGTCCCATTTTTTGTCTCAGCCACCTGAACCAGTCTAAGAAACAGATGAAAGTCCAGATGGTCATGGTTCACTCTATCTAGCATCTTCTAAGGAATGATGACTGGATGCACTTGGTAGACCTTCAGGATGCATACTGTAACCTAAAAATAGCCAGGTGGTCCATAAGCCTCCTCCTTTTTCATCTGGGAGTCAGGGCCTTGTTTTTGGAGGCAGTCAAACAGCAGTTATAAAGTAAGAGATGTTGTTGAAGAGGAATGTAGATGAATACCTTAAATAAGAAAACTGTTTCTGAGCTCCTCCCACTAATTAGCTAGATCTAATTCCTAATCAATCAATGAATGCAAAATGAATCTTTGCTGACTGACCCTAGCCAAGAACTTTTAAGACTTCAAGAAAAAAAAACTTTGCCGTAAAACAAAGTTTAAAATACAACAAACTAATATAAAAATACCAAAATCAAAAAAGTAATGGAAATACCCAAACCTTAAATATAGAAAATTTAAAAATCTATTCAGTCAAACAGCAGATATGATGTTGTCAATTTTCATTCTATCTTCAACTAATGGGCTCGGCTCCAATCCGACTTGGCCATTGCAAAAGCTTGTGGTAACCTAGAACTCTCGAGCTTCTTCCTTACCCACAATGCACCAACCCCAAGTACCTCAGATCTCATTTGCTACTTAATGCAAAAGATGTGGTGACTGCTACTCTCCAGCAGCTAAGTGGATTTTGTATTTTGAATCTTTACAAATCTTTAAAAGTCTTTGTCTTTTTATCTCCCTTGTCTTTCATTGTCTGTATTTGCTCTTCTCTTGCCTTGTACATCAAGTATCCTTTGAATACTATTGTTAGTATTCCCTATTTTTCCTTCCACAATAGTTGTAGACCTTTTGATACCATTGTTAGTATTTTTCTCTTCCATGATTACTGCTAGTTTTTTCTGTTTCTTTCTCCAAAAAAAGAAGCTATTGCTGTTGTATTTAAAACTGTTCTCCTTGAATAGTTTTATTGTTATTTTTTTTAACATTTTTTGCCTTTGGGAAAACTTTATTTCATATGGCTGATAAGGAAGAAGGCACGTGGGGGTTCAAAAAATGCCTTAAGTGTAGGTACAAGATTCTATTTTCAGATGGCCACGTATTATGCATGTATTGTTTAGGCCCCTTGCATTTACAAGAGGACTGTGCCATTTGCCATGGGTTTAATCCCACAGCTATTACTGAAAGAAAAAACAAGCTAATACTCAAGGTATGTTACCTACCTCTTTCTAGTAGGCTTTATCTGGAGCTTCACCAACTAAGTCAAAAAAGTCTAAATCTCCCTCTCCAAGCCCTTCAACGTCTTCTTCAAGGGCTTTGGATCAGGGAAGAAAAAGACTGTCATCAGATCCAGCTTTTCAATCTGATCAGAAAAAGAAATTGGTGAAAACATTCGATCAGACTTCATCTCCTGATCCGAAACATAGAAAAAGAGAGACACTGAATCCGACCTCAGCATCGGATCCAAGATGTAAAAAAATTGAATTGTCAGATCCGAAGACATTGGATCCCACTAAAAAAAATCTTCATATCCAAGAATGAAGTACTGTCCCTCCATGGACCCCCTACCTTCAAGGGTCTCTTCACCCTTTTTTGAAAGACCTAAGTCTCCATCTGCATTGTCCACTCACTCTTCCAGAAGTCTTACAGAAGAAGATGTGGAGAGATTCATGAGAACGATTCTCTCGGCACAAAGCCAATCAGGTTTCCCTTCAGCTCCTACCACTTTAGGCCCAGAGGTCAGATCTTCAGCTACATTACCTTTACCAGTTCCTCCTCTGACTCCTTTCATGGTCTCAGAGACTTGGATCAGAGTAGTCTGGCTCCATCGTCCCCAGATCTGAGTATTTCCTTATCCTTGGATCTGAAGTTTGCTCTGAGCACTTTGGTTCAGTTGGATCTGGGAGCTCTCAAAGCAGAGACTACCCTGTTGTTTCCAAGTTGTTGTAGCCAACTTTGAAATTTTCAGAGCCATCTCTGCACCTTGGGGCCTTGGCAAGGATCATTTTGGCTCCAACTTCTGCCTTGGGAGGATTGTCCTTGGAGCAGGGTGAGACCACAGTCCAGAAGCTTGCCTTCTCAGATCTGGGGTCCTATCCCTCTTTGGGAAGGTCTGCCTTTGAGGTTATGGAGAAAGCCTTGTCTGCCTCAGGGACACCAATAGTTCCTGCCCCCTCAGATCCTCGGTCAGTAGCCTTACCATCTCTGCACTTGGAGTATCACCTGTCTTCTCCATAGGGATAGATTGTACAGAAACTCCAGGCTTCCCAACAGGGTATCCCCACTTCTTCCGATACCTCCCCAGAGCATCCCATTGAGGAAGTCCCTAAGAAGAAAATGTGCAAGGGGAAGCACTTGGATTCCCCAGAATCTGTCACAAAAAATAGAGATTTTGATGAAGGGTCCCTATGTCCACCTCCTGATAATGTCTTATTTGGAGACATCCTTGAGATCCTGAAACTGAGGGGTGGCTGGAAGCCCAGCAACCCTTCGTCTGAAGAATCTGCACTCCTGGAGATATTTGGTACTGGCCCGTATACCTCCTGGGTGACTCTGCCCACCTGCAAGCTCATTGAGTTGATCTCTCAGCAGGCATGGAAGGATCCTGACACCACTGAGCCAATACCTTGGAGACCTGACAAAATTATGACAGCACCAAAGGGCAAAGAGTTTTGGACAAAGGGTGTGCCTGCTGATGCCATGGTTGTGGTGATGGTCACTAAGAAGGGATTTGCTGAGAAGAGTTCCACTGTCCATCCACCCAAAAAGGAGTCCTAGATGATGGACAGGTTTGGGAAGCATGTCTATGCTTCAGTGACCTTCACCTTAAGGTCATTGAACTATTTGGCACATTTCATCAGGTTACAGTAGGACATGATTAAGGAAATCTGAGACACCCTCTCAGGATCCATTTCTGAAGAAGTACAAGCATCTGTGACTTCAAAGATGGCTACCCTGCAATCAATTTTCAGCTCTTCCATGAGGCTCATTTCTCACATAGCCAAAGGAACCTCAAGGGTAGCAGGTTCAGGTATTTCCATAAGGAGGTACACCTGGATGAGTTTATGTGATTTTGCAGAGCCCTTCATGTCTTCATTCATCAATGTTCCCTTTGATGGCATGTCTTTGTTTGGCCCCAAGGTAAAAGACACATTATCCACATGTGAGAAGGATGGAAAAACCCTGTCTGCCCTGGGCATATATTTTTCCACTACTCAAAGATCCTTTTTGAAGAATAAATGAAATTTTTTTCAAAATGTACCAGGGACCTGTTCAAGACACATGTGGAGGAGATTCCCCCAGAGGTAGAGGGGGGTCTCTAGTGGTAGACACCACCCTCAAGGAAGAGGTGGTCCACAAAACCAAGGGTCCAGAGATTCGTTGTTTGGCAGACCCTTCCAGTGCTCATGAAAGAGGCCAAATTGTCCCCCCTCTGGAGGTAATTAGGGGTTATTTATCCCTGCACCAGAGAGCATGGTTGGATATAACAACAGATATTTGGGTGCAGAGGACCATTTCTGGAGGTTATATAATACCATTTTCTCTTCCTCCTCCCCATTCCAGGAAAATCCCCACTGTTCCATTCAGTCAGAGAGAACAAGCAGCAATAAAGATACAAAAGTTGCTAGAAACAAAGAGTCATACAAGAAATCCCCAAAGACCAGATCAAATCTGGAACTTTTTCAGGAATCTTTATAGTGCCAAGGAAAACAGGGTTTTGGATCTAAGCAACTTAAACAAGTCAGTTCAACAAACCAAGTTCCAGATGGTCACAGTTCAGTCCATTCTTCTATTTTTGGAAAATAATGACTGGATGTGCTCAGTAGACTTTCAGGATGTGTACTATCTCATAAAGATGAACTGGTTATCCAGAAGGTTCTTACCCTTCTGGCTGGGAGCCAGTCACTACCAGTTCAGAGTTCTGCCCTTTGGTCTCACCACAGCCCCCAGGGTGTTTACCAAGTGCATGGCAGTAGCAGCAGCTCACTTGAGACTGCAGAGGTTCTGGGTGTTTCCATATCTAGATGGCTGGCTCATCTCCACCCAACCAGGCATCAACTAATAATGGCATGAGAAAAGGTTCTCCAGAAGTATGCTCTTCTGGGAATAGCCATAAACTAAGAAAAAATCTCATCTAGAACCAACACAAAGCTTACAGTTCATAGGAACACTTCTCAGTACAAAATGAACCATAGCTTTACTTCCCCTCTCAAGAGTTTAGACAATAAGATCTCAAGTAAAAAGGATGGTCTGCAGTACCAAGATTTCAGCCCACTTGGTCCTTCAGGCTCTGGGATCAATGGCAGCAGCAACAATAACACTAGCACCAGTGTCCAGATTTCATATGAGAATTCTTCAATGGATGCTTGCTCAAAACGGTCACTACTTTATCATTCCATGTCTACTCCGATTCGAATCACTAATATATACAAAAGAGATCTCACATGGTGGATTCAGTCAGACCAAGTTCTACAAGGCCGTTTGTTCATTCCCCAGCAGCCCAAGGTCAAAGTGACAATGGACACTTCCCCAGCTGGGGCCGGAGGGAGGCATTACCTGGGAAAGATATTCTAAGACACATGATCACCCAAAGAGGCCAATTCACATATCAGTGCCTTACAGATGAGAGCAGTTTCAGAATGCTCTCCCTTCAGGAGCGATTGTAATTCAAACAGACAACATGTCAGTAGTCTGGTACATCAGCAAACAAGGAGGAACCAGATCTTGCCCCCTGTGCTGAGAAGCGCTCAGGATGTCTCAATGGGCGATCTCAACCAACTGCTTTCTTATAGCAACGCACATTCCAGGAAAGTCCAACGTGATAGTGGACAAACTGAACAGGTACATTCTTCTACCTCACAAAATGTCTCTCAACAAAAAACTGTCAGAAATGATTTTTCATCAGTGGGGCCAGCCTTGCTGTGATCTTTTTGCTTCTCCCCTAAACCACAAATGCAGCAGTTACTGTTTCCTAATCGCCCCACAGGAGGAATCACCGAGGGATGCTCTACTTCACGATTTTCCTCCCAGTCCGCTTTATGCATATCCCCCAATTTCTCTAATTTCAAAATTAATACAGAAAGCTGCCAGGCTGAAGAGCAAAGTCATCCTCATTGCATCTTTCTGGTCTCGACAGATGTGATTTCCCTTCCTTTGGCCTCACTTCACCAGCCGTGGATTCTGGATCTGACTCCAGACCTCCTGTCTCACCTGACAGGCATGATCTATTCAGATATACCAAACCTCAAGCTGATGGCTTGGCTTCTCCAGTTCCATTAATAGCCAGCCTATGGTCTCTTCACCTGTCCGACAGATATTGTTTCTTCCCTTAAACCATCTACAAGGAAACTCTATTCCAGTAAATGGAAAAGATTTGTTTATTGGGCACTTCAAAATCATGTTGACCCCTTACTGCCCCAATACATAACATTCTTGAATTCTTGACTCTGCTTTCTAATGATGGAGCCAGTTCATCATCAGTAAAGGCTCAGTTAGCAGCAATTTCTAATTTTCATATTGGATTTGTTGGTTCTTCACTTGCTTGTCATAAGCTTTGCAAAGCCTTTTTATGAAGCACGCTATTACCGAGACGTCCTTTTAAAGATCCTAATCCTCTATGGGATCTGAATTTGATACTGCAAACCCTAATCCATCCCCCCTTTGAACCTGCAGTTAAGTGTGATCTTAAATATCTTTCTTGGAAAGCTTTATTTTTAGTGGCCATTACCAGACGAATTTCTGAAATTCAAGCCTTATCTTCAAAACCGCCATATTTGATATTTCATAACAATATAGTCACACTCAATATAGTCACACTACGAGCCAATGCATCCTTCCTTCCTAAGGTGGTGTCAGAATCTAACGTTAGTCAGTCCATTAATTTACCAGTGTTCTTTCCTAATTATGCAAACAAAGGCGAATACTTACTACATTTACTAGAAGTTCACAGACTATTACATTTTAACTTACACAGAACAAAAGACATCAATGTTACCAAACAATTATATGTTTCTTTTGCAGATGGAAAAGTGGGTAAACTAGTAACTAAAGTGACCTTAGCCAGATGGCTTACTGACTGCATCTCATTTATTTATAACAGATTGTGTGTCACTTTACCAAACAATTACGGGCTCACTCAACCAGATCTATGGCAACTTCCTCACTTTTTCAAGTAACAGCATCCATGGATGACATATGCACAGCAGCAACTTGGGCTTCTCCCCACACCATTGTTATTCATTATAAATTGGATTTGGTCTCCAAAGGTAGAGCATCATGTCGTTCAATGGTGCTCAGAAATATCCTTCCTTGAATCCACCCGGGATCTTAGGTAGCTGTGGACTCTGTCCCATTAGTTGAGGATAGAATGAAAATTGAAAACATCAGATAAAGAAGTTATATACTTACCATAACGTTCCACCTGTGTTGTCAATTTTCATTCTTCCTCAACTCCCCTCCCACCAACACCCATCATTGAAAACCTCTGGAAGAGTGAGTGGTTGTAGAATATTACTACTCAATATATAATGGAGTGCCAGACATAGTCTTCTCAGTTTACCGCCTCTGTCTCTCTCTCTCTCTGTATATATATATATATATATATATATATATATATATATATATATATATACACACACACACACACACACACACACACACACACACACACACACACACACACACATATTTTTTTTTCTGTTATAGTCAGCAAGCATCTCGTAATATACAATATCTCATATCTCGCAAGATAACAAAATGTTTGAATAAACATCTATTTGTTCCTCCAAAAACAACATGGAGTCAGTTAAATTTTTGGTTTTCCTGCTGTTTGATTATTTTCTCTGCCTTTCATGGACTGAAAGTTTTTTTTTTTTTGGGGGGGGGGTCTTCAAAGTTTAAGCATTTAACATTTAACATAGAAAAAATATTATGATTTTTGTTCAATGGCTTGGCTCCAACTGAATTATATTTCTATTAATTGTTTCCAGAAACAGAAGGGAAACTTTTAATGGTAGACATTACTCTAAAGGGAGAGGAGTCCTGAAAAAACAGTGCTTTAGAGATTCTTTTTCAGACAGGCCCTAGCAGCATTTCTGAAGTGCTGCCCAACTGTTCAACTCTGGAGGCAGTCGGGGGGTCAGTTCTTTTTGTGCCTAGATACCTGGACAATCATCATAAGAGATTTATGGGTGCTAAGTATATTATCTGGAGGTTATTACATACCATTTCCCTTCTTCCTCATTGTCAAAGGAAGAAACTTACTGACATTCCACCCAGTCAGAGGAAGGCTGCAGCGCAAGAAATACAAAAGCTGCTAGAAAAAAAGAGTCATCCAAAAGGTCCCACCAGACCTGATAGGATTCAGAATTTATTCATACTTCTTTTTAGTGCCAAAGAAAACAGGGGACCTCCGACCCATTTTGGATCTAAGCATATTGAACCAGTATGCAAAGAAAGTGAAGTTCCCAATGGTCACAGTTCAGTCCATCCTGCTTTTTCTGCACAAGAATGATTGAATGTGCTCTGTAGATCTTCGGGACTAGTACTATAATATCAAAATAAACAGTTGATCCAGAAGGCATCTTCTTTTTCGGCTGGGGGCCAGTCATTACCAG